>NC_052355.1:18811835-18814747 GCF_009727055.1 Benincasa hispida | reverse complement strand
CTGTTTCAACTTCGCCTCCCCCAAGCCCTCGAAAAACCTCAAAAACCTCTATCCCAACCAAACCTCTGCACGGCGGAGCATCCTCCACCTTCTAGTGACCGTCTCGATTGAAGCCCACTAAATCACCCATAAAACCTTATTCTAAGACCACCCAACAGCCCAAAATCACCCCTAAACCAAAACCCAAAACCTCTTCAAAACCTAGGCAGTGCCCTTCGTCATCTACAGCTGTCAATAAGCTATATACCAAGCCCACCCCACCACCATTCATCCCAAACACCACTCTGGTGGTTACGATGCATGACCCCATTCCAACCTACCTTCATAATACCCCATCACCAGCCGTGCGTCCACCTTCTCTACTGTCAATCCAACCCTTGGCCACCATCTACCCAGTTGAAGCAGACGCGTCCAGCCAACCGCCACGTTCACCCATAGTCATCTCATCCCTTGGGTCGTCTCATACCCCATCAGGCACCCCACCATTTACTCCACCTAGACCCACAGTTCTGTGTCAGAGCGTAACCTTGAAGATTTAGCGGAATTGACTCGACTGGACGAGCAAGAAGTGTTTAAAGCTATCTTGGCAAGCCTGAATCAAGGCCAAGAAGAAGAGCAAGTGATGCGTTTCGACCCACCTAACGCATCACTTGAATTGGACGAAGCGGAGCGCTACACAATGATGCACGAAGCAGAATTAGAAGAAGATGATGAAAAAGAAGAAGAAAGAGGATTTGGCCCAGACGCATCTCAATCACGCCAAACTGGTGTGAATGAAGGGCCCTTAAAAGCAAAGAGAGTGACAAGAAAGAGAAAATTAAACTTGGAGGAAGAAGATGAGCAGTCAGCATCCGACCCTAAGGATGCAACACGTGGGAGCTACTTAAGGCGCAATGCATTAGAAAAGGAATTGGAAGATTATCAGCCTGCAAGGCAGGGGCGAAGGAAGTCAGCTCTCCAAAGGGAATTAGAGAATGAATTGAGAGAGCTAGCACGGGAAGCCAAGGAACATGCGGTGGGCAAACGCAAGGTAACCGACAAGTTACCTAAGAAGACCACGGGAAGAAAGCGCCAGTTCATTGATATTCTTGTAGAGAAAGGCTTCTTTCCCGAGCACAACCCACTACCAGTATACATAACAGAAACCATAAACGCAATGGGTTGGGGTCAGTTCTGCGTTGGGCACACAAGAATTTAGCCCAACCTTGTCCGCCAGTTCTACAATAGTGAGTTTGACATGGAGAGGAATACAACATTTGTTGATGGGATATTGGTGCGCTTCTCATCCAATAAGATCAATGAAGTGTTCAATATCGCGAGTAATCTGGACGCAGAAGGTAACCGCATCTTGGAACAACCAACGCCGAGCCAAATTCAAGATGCGATAAGAGTGGTAGCCAAGCCTGGAAGTATACTCAGCATTTCAAGTATACAACTTCTTTTTAAACTAGATAGAGGAGTTTTATGGAAGCATTAAGTTCTAGATATAATAGACTTAATTCATTTGCTTGCCCCACGGGTTGATCAAGCGAGACATTCCAACTACCTAAGTGCCTGTTCCAACTTTTAAACTCATGTCAGAGGATTCGCTTGATTTTAACATGTTGTTTGGTGCTAATTTTTTGATGTTATTTCGTTAATATGATATGTATTTCGTTTTAGATGCGATCTAATCTCAGAATTTCCCATACATCCCCAAAATTTGGATGATGAGCTAAATTCTTTATTGCTAAAAGAGAAACAAATTCTCCGACAAGGCTTTTGAGAGTTCCAAGTGAGTTTTGATTTAAAGCTTGCATGCGTTTAAGTATAAGAAAACTATCTACCTCTTTTTTAGAGAAGTTTTAGCGCCTTTGTTGATTTCCCCCTAACGCTATCTATACCACTTTATAATATTTCAACATATAGTGATATTATCATGACGGCGTGCAGGCAAAGCACAAGACTAGAAAATTAAGGCTATAAGAACAAAGAGAGAGTATGCTAAGGTCAAACGCAAGAAAAAAAATGATAGAAAAAATTTTGTTCGATTCTATTTTTCATAGAATTACATTTGAAATAAATCAGACAAGTATGCAAACAAAATACTATAAGAAGGGATCATCTAAATAAATCATAAATATATAAAATAACCAAATCCCAAAACTATCATTGTTTCTGTGCGCGTCATCCCCGTGCCATTCTTTTGCAGGGTCTTCATCCATAAAGTGCAAAGGGTTTCCTAAGATGAGCAGGTAAGGTGCCTGGAGGCTAGGGCATAATCATATCCAAACCAAACTCCTGATTAATGTAGTGCGTTTGTATAAACCAAATTGTGTCTCATCCTTTTGTTTGCTGCTAGTAAGTCTCTTAGAATCTGCGGGAGCTGTTTTGTTATACTTGAAAGAACTATCGAATGGAACGCGCCCAAAAGTGGTCTGAGACCATGATTATCAACTAGTAATGAAGCTTATGCAACTCTTACAAAGGTCAAGTGCTTTTTCCCCAATTTTGCGGTTGAGGGGCCTAAACCGCTGGCTCATTCACTTCCTTCCGCAACTTTGGAGTCTCTCAAAATTATTCCTGGCATAATGGCGGCTCGATCCTCAACCCAGTTGGAATTCCCCAAAATAGGTTGGAAGGGAGGCACAATAATTGGGAAATATGGAAAAATTAGGATGAGGGACGAAGAGAAAGAATATACAAGGGATGTCCTTTAATCTATATAAGTAGGCCCTGATCTCTTGGTGCGTATTGAGAGATCCATAAACTCCCATATCTCACGAGGTCACCATTGCGAGTTTTGGAGAAGTGATGGGTGTTAGGGTTGGTCGCAAACTTCTTCATACCGTAAAGTGTCAAGCTCACCTCTCCGTAACCTCTCTCCACTGCCACTCTGAAGCTTTAATCGCATGTATTCACTATCTGGATCG
>NC_052355.1:18755273-18811322 GCF_009727055.1 Benincasa hispida | reverse complement strand
TAGATATGAGTTTAGTTGTGAAGGGTTCTCACCCGTAGTTGGATGCTCGCATGACACCCGTGGGGGCAAACCAAAACGAAAGTGGGATACCTGGAGCAACGCATGGGTAATTGAAAATTTATAAAAAAAATTTCTTTTTATCTGGTATCTATCTTAAAAAGAGCATCTAACGCATTGCTGGTTTAGAAAAAACAAGAATGTTTTGAGAAACGAAAGGAGTTGTTGATAATAGGCTCGTTGCACCTGAAACTAAACATTATTCCTTTTAGAAATGAGTCAATTTGCGTTACATTTTTCAAACTCTTGTCTCAAGCTTATAATTGAATATGATGAGAGGCGAACTCTGCACACTAAAGACAAGGGAGATAACAAAGAATTATTTATGGAATGCTTGAGGACAAGCATTGTTCAAATTTGGGGGTGGTGATAACTTGTAGAAATACAAGTTATTTTGGCTCTTAAGTTGGAACAACTAAGGTTTTTAATGATGAAATCTCCTCATTTTTAGAAGAAACGCATGGAATTACTCAAACATTAGCAAACTCATGCAAAAGAATGTTTATTACTAAATATTACGACACTAACACGTTATATTGTAGGATTTCAACAAGAAGCTAACGCATGATTAAGAAGTATCGCAGGCAAAGTTTTAATGCATAGGCCATGCGTCGGAGGGATTCAATGCAGAAAAGATTCATTGATTCAGGCTGTTTGTGTCAAATTACCACTTGCAAGTATGGGCACCTACAGTAGGCGGCGTCTGAAAAGCTTTCGAGTGTCAAGCGGCTGACCAGGGCATGGACTTTAATGCTGCTCATCACCAAGCTGGAGATGACCAACGCCTATAAATAGATGAAATCCCTCCAAAGTTCGAAGTTCAGAAAATTTTCAATTTCTCACTCTTATAATTAATGTAGTCGTGGTGTTAGATCTTTAGAAGTTGTGCTGTGGTGCCAAAAAGAGTAGAAGGGAAGAGAACCACCATCATCATCGGTCAAGGAGCGGAGGAAGTCGAGCTTGAGAGAGACACTTCATCCAACTCTTATACAAGTGATTGTACACAACTAGAATTGAGCCAAAGAGATACAAGAGATTGTACTCTACGGCTTGACTCAGTTCCTTTCATCTCATTTATCGCTTTCATTTCATCTGATTAAATATTGCTTTTGTAAAGACAATCTGCTTCTTTATAAATTCGTATATTTGATCCATCACACTTTGCCATTGTTTATTTCTTGTTTATGTTGAATGCATCTCTACTTTATGCAAAATCTCATTTCAAACGCTTAAGCCATCTTGATCAATTGGTAAAAGCATCTTTAACTTAGACTATTCGGGAGAATAACTAAGCCGCATCAAGTAGAACGCCTAGTACATCTAGAGATAGACTTACTAGTGTTTATTGCATTCTGTGTTTGACGCATGCATCCTAGAGATAGGTTTTGTATGTTATTCGCATTGAGAAGTGTCGAATAAAGAGTCTAACGCATAAACAAAGATAAGCAATCCATCTCATCCACATCACATTCTGGTTCGTGTGCATTCATCTTAGATCGACGCATACCATTTACATTAAACTCCATTTTCGCATGATCCATCAATCACCACTCAACTCTTTTGTATCTTCTTGCATAGGCACAACACCTTAGTGTAAATAACACATCTCTTCATACATTTAGGAAATCCCTACAACAGCTACAATGCAAGGCCTGCATTAGCTTAACTGAATCCCTGAGTTCGACCCTGGACTTACCAGGAACCTAAATTGGATTTATACTTTGGTCTAATTTAGGAAAAGTTGAACGTCAATAGAAGAAGTGTCGTGCATTCTGTTGCACACCTCTAATGCACCAACGCGTTACAAATACAAAAACGCATTAAAGCATCAATGCATCATTTATACTTAGAACTTATTTTTCCAATTTATTTTATACAACACACTCCTAGCTCGAATCACGATAGCAATGAACAATATGGTACAAAGGATTTGATCCTTACTGGATATACTGACTCTGATTTTCAAACCGATAAAGATGCAAGAAAATCTACATCGGGATCAGTGTTCATTCTGAATGGAGGAGCAGTAGTGTGGAGAAGTGTGAAGCAAAACTGTATTGTGGACTCAACAATGGAAGTTGAATACGTTGTTGCTTGTGAAGCAGCAAAGGAAGCAGTATGGTTGAGGAAATTCTTGACAGATTTGGAAGTTGTTCCAAATATGCATCTGCCTATCACCCTATATTGTGATAATAATTGTGCAGTTGCAAATTCAAGAGAACCAAGAAGCCACAAGCGCGGTAAGCATATTGAGCGCAAATACCATCTGATCCGGGAGATTGTACATCATGGAGACGTTGTAGTAACCCAAATATCTTCTGAGCAAAACATTGTTGATCCTTTTACAAAGGCCCTCACGGCAAAGTGTTTGAAGGTCACCTATAGAGTCTAGGTCTATGAAGTTTGTAAACTAGGACAAGTGGGAGAACTTTTGGGTATATGCCCTAGTTTATTGTATTCATATATTTATTGTACTCATATGTTTCTCACTTAAATTCAACATTGTGATACTCCACTAGGAGTTTTAGTCCAAGTGGGAGTTTGTTCGATTTTATGTCCTAAAACTCATAGTTTATAAATTAATAAACATATTCTGTTTTGTTTTTCGATAAAGTTGTTATTGAAATTGTAATCTTGAATCTAATAAACTAAGGTCCTGAGGCTATTTAATGTAGTTTGAACTTTATGTAGCGACGTAAATGTGGATCAAGTTCAAATATATAGCCAAAATGGTCTATAGTATATGAATAAGGTTGGGCGCCTTATTCTAGGAACACTATGGATACGGCCCACTTTGTAGTTAGTACAAACGATATGATCCTGAATCATTCATATAGAGATATGTGAATGGGGGCATCCTATGCAATGAGTTTGCATAATACTTAACTATGAAATAGTCACTTTTTACGTTCTAAATGTCATTTTATGTATAAAACTGACTATTTCGTTAATTGATAACCTAGGTAACTTAATCTTAATCCTGAGCTAACTATGAACTCCTGTTCACTTGAAATTATCATTAGATCTGCATAGGTGAGAGCAGCTCATCATCGCTGGCCCAATAAGCCTCCCATTTCAGGAGTAAGATCAGGTGTATAGCTGGAAACATAGGGTGCAAGACGGAATTCATTCCTACCCGTTATAGGGATAGTAGATAAGTTGTTCCCTTTAGTACTGAATCCAGGTCTTGAACAAGGGGCCCCACCCTCTCCTTGGCTCGAGAGGGGTTCGGTTTATAGATTGGACCTTAAACCAATTGTTCATTAGAGGATCAGTAGAACTTAAGGAATAAAATGTAGTCTTGGGGGAAAAATGGTTTTTATGACCCAGCCGAGATTACGAATAACCTATGAAGGATTAGCTTACTAATCATGGTTATATCAAATGGACACAAATATATCTATAGTGAGGGGAGTGCAACTACGGGACCATAGTGGAATGACCTGTTAGTTAATGAATGTTGATTAGCTCCGTCTAAAGAGTTTAGCCAGCTAATCTCGGATCGTTGGAGCCCATGATCTATAGGTCCATTAGGTTCCCCTACTAGCTCATATGGAATAAACTTAGAACAGTATGATAGAATAATTCGAATTGTTCGACTTAGATGAAGAGAGAAAAACCGACAAGTATATGTGATATAGTGATCGGGTTTTTCAGTTTAAAGATACAACTTTAATATTTAAATGTGATTTAAATATCAAGAATATGTATACGTTCATATTTGGAAGCTCGAAAATAATGGAAATGGTTAAAGACGTAAAAAGTCAAAGAGTTGACTTTGACTTTTGACTTTGAAAAGTCAAACTTTGACCAACCTTATATTCAAATGTGATTTGAATTACGAGAAAATGAATGCGGATTCATGCTCGGGAGGTCAAAATTAGTCAACACGAAAAAAATCATAAAAAGTCAAAATGTTGATTTTTTGGTCAAAGTTTGACTTTGACCAAATGACTATTTTGCCCTTTGACTAAAGTTAGTGGGAAAATCCAAAATTTTATTGGATAATTCCACTAACAAAATCGTGAGCTAGGTGCTGGCTTATAGTGGAGACATTAAGCCCACTAAGATAGTGGATTATAGGTGTTGGGTATTTATGGATTTGGTTCATGCAATTGTTGCATGGCTTTTTTCTATAAATGGGCTTTTAAATTTGGATAAAAGACTTTTGCCATTTTTTGCAAAAAGGTTTTCATAATTGGGCTGAAAAATTAAAAAACCCTAACCCAAAATTCAATCTTCTTTTCCATCTCTTACTCTCTCTCGGTTTCTTCATCCACCAGGTCCCACAACCCGGTTCTGAATCCATAGGACAGTAGGTCAACTCTAGTGGTGGTCTAGAAGAGTTCGGATCGAGATTCAGCAAGGAAAAGCGATTTTCGAGAGCTTCAAAGGTAATTTTAATTTACTATTTTTTTCCTTCATTTTGCATGCTAATTTCCTCTTGTTTAGAAGCAATTAGAGTGTAATTAGGTCCTAATTCCGCTGCGTATATCTCGTGTTCCATTATTTTCTACAAATCAAAGGAAAGAATCAACAAACCTTTGAAGACGCATCTTCAAGTTCCTTAATCACGAACGCTCGAACAAACTGCAACACTGCAACACTCGAATGCTCGTACAACACGACCGCTACACTGCATGATCACAACAAACTCGAACAAAGCGATCACAAAGTCACAAACACCACAAATGGTCTCCACAGAACCTCGATTGTGTCAACTTGAGTATGACACCACCAACAAGGTTACCTCGGTATTCTCGGTGTGAGAATCCAGAGTGTGGGCTATGTGTGGACTTGGTCAGAGGTGAGAAATCGGAGGAAGAGCGATCGTTAAAAGATTGAGCAAGTGGGAGAAGATAAAGTCAATCGTATAGGTTGATGCCCAATCGTTTATCAAAAGCTATGCGATCGTCTAGCAAAAGCTATACGATCGTCTAGCTCGTCATCCAGCTGAGTGTCTATCGTGTAACAAAACTCCACAATTTTCTAGTATCTCTAAGTTGTCGTTTAGTAAATCTAATTTGCTTGACAACTAATTTTCAAGATTGGAAATCTCAAATCACAACTCATAATTTTATGAAAACATTTTTTATTTTATCTCACGGTTACCATGAAACCACCAATAACCTCCCACTCAATTGGTTATTAGAGAAAAAGAGATAATTATCTAATAATTAATATTATTATAAATATAAATGATAACCAACTTACCATACTATATTTATAACTTATATTTTTAATATTTCATCTCATGAAACATATAAACCACCATAGCTCTTTTTCTATTCCATGACACTTAATGTAAATCTCATTTATATCAACCCTCCATTAGATGTATCTCATACACCACATCAATCATATCATATATAATCGAATTATCTCTTGTCAATTTAAACAATTCAAATCAACACCAAGAACTGATCCTCAACTTGAATCCATTGAGCTCACGATTGAATTGGATTTCATTTTTCTTAATTTTGGCTTTTGGAATCAGAATTGAGGTAGGGTGAGAAGATAATTAATTTAAAGAGATTTGGAATTTTTGAAGTGATTTTGATCAAAGATTCGGGTTCTTGAAATTTAAATTATGAATGTTTTAAGGAGTTAAAGTGGAAAAGGAAAAGAAAATTAAATGTTATTAGGAAGTTAAGATTAGGGCTTTGACTTGGAATTAAATATATTTATATTTAAATTAGGAAAAGAGGGAAGAAATCGAAGCTATTTGAGCTGCACAGAGCCTAAGAGACCCTTCTTCTTCCTCTCTTCCTTCCTCTCTTCCTTCCTCTTTCTCATGATTTTTAGCCCAAAAACAACCAGCCCCCTCTCTTCGTCCAGCAGACCTCGCCAGTAGTCGTCCACAATCGCAAGTTATTGTCTGTCGCACGCCGTTTGGCCTGTCCATCATTTTCTTTCTCTCCGACAGTCTCTCTCGGTTATGGTGTTTACTGTTCGTTCGCCACCATAGAGTTCCACTGCACTACCCAAGTGGTTGCCACACGTCTTAGACCGCCGTGAAGTACTTCGCCATCACCATCTGCCGTCAGAAGCCCCTAAAATTACCGGACTTGGGTTTTTTGGGTAAATTTATGGGTGTTTCCGGTTAATTTTGGTTGGTTCTTGAATACTCAATTAATTAGGCATAAAATCTTTTGATTTTGATGTTTGAAGGTTGGATTGGAGTTTTTGAATGGAGTAGAGGTGTTGTCTACTTGGTTCGAGACTGGTTTTGGCAACACTTTTGTAAGTTTTGGGGTCTTTATTGATAAATTTTTATTACCCACTAAGTACCGACTTAATTATTGATTTAATTGAGATATAAAAGGTTGTATTCAAAGGATTAAAGCCACTGTCCATCGAGATTAAACGTTGAATTTGGCTCTAGAATTGTTGGGTCGTATTGATTTTGTAGCTTGAGGTGATGTTTGGACCAACACACTTTGGGTAAGTTATTTGATTTGGATAAATTGATAAATGAATTTAGGCCTAAATGTTAAAATTAATTTTTGTTCGCGGCTTAGGATCTAATTCAAAGTTTGTGGAAATTAGAAGGGTTCGATTGCTTGGATAGATATTTGGGTGTGAATTCGAGGTGCGTGTCTTACTATCGGTTTGTGTACGAGCAAAGCACCCTAACCAAGTTGTTGTTGATAAGATTAAGCATATACCATAAAAGCATGCTATTAAATATTATGGAATGATTTTCTATGCTTCGATGATGAAAGGACTATGTGGGTGTTCTGGTAATCTATGAGCTATGTTGTTATGAACATGATACGAGATCTTATGTTTGCATTCTACATGTTGGATATGATGGCTATGTTAATGTGACTATCATTTTGATATGAGGTCAATAGGTCGACTGATGCATGCTAGATTAAATGGTGACTGTTACCTTTCTCATTGGGTTGTGTACATCATATGACTGATTGTGATTCTTCTAGTTCACCATTTATGATTGATTTGTGTACCTTCAAGTTCACCATTTGTGATTGATTTGTGTACCTTCGGATTCATTACTTATGATCGATCTGTGAGTTCCTTCGGGATCACCACTTATGAATGATTTTTGTTCCTTTGTGATCACCACGACTATCATGTTATTAAATGTACACATGTGCCCGAATAGGAAGCTTGACAAGTTCACCTAGTGGACCCAGTAGTGGGTCACTTATTGAGTATTATATAGTTACCCTTTCCTCTTATATGTTTTTTTGGTAAAGACAATGATAGACTGATGAATGACAAGAAGAATTTGTGACCGAGACTATGGGACTAGCTAGACGCTTCGACACATGTTTTTCATATTTTTCATCTTACAGTTGTTAGTAGTCAAATGTTTGGATGTTTAAATTATTTTTCTTATTTGAACTTATGTTTTTAGGGGGATCCGAGAAAATGTTTGGTGTTCTTTGAAACAAATGAATTTATTCAGTTTATACATTTTTAATAAAATGTTTCTTTTCATTTTGGATTGAGTAAAAGATTGTAATAAGATCAGTATCATGTAGTTGCGATCTATTAACAGTCTTAAAGTCGGGTCCTTACAGTTGGTATCAGAGACTAAGTTTATAGATTATATAAACTAACTTATTATGTAAGTCCAAATTATCCCATTGGCCATTAACGGATTCTTCATCATTGTCAGGTATGTCCTTTAAGGAAAATTCTTTAGAACTATATGCATGGAATATTGTTTTATAGTCGTAATTGGCTTGTTTCTGTTGGTAAGGAATTTGATATAAGTTGACTATGTGTGAATGTTAAGATATAGTACCAAACTCAGAGTAAAAAGGAAGGTTAGAGGAGGGGTTTTTAATCCATAAGCTTAGGACCCACAAGTCCAAGGCTCCTAAGTTCGAGATCCACAAGTCCAGGGCCCCAAGTTTGAGATTCCTAGGTCCAAGACCCTTCCACGTCGGAAGCGCAAGAGGATGGAGCTGGTGGGAGTTAGAATGTTTCGGTAGCTTTCAACCCCAATGCACAGGATGATGAGAATTTAATGGCAGCACGAATTAGGTAAGCTGTTACATCATCTATGATGGACAGGATACAAGAACTAGTTCGACGGGCAATGGCAAAGTAGGTGCTCAAACTATTTAGACTCAGTAGATACCGGTACCACCAGTTCAGGTGTAACCAATCCAACCTCAGAACCAGAATGTGTAGGATCTGTCCCTTGAAGCTAAAAAATTGAGAAATTTCAAAAAGTACAACCTTCGCACCTTTGACAGGTCGTTGAAGGAACTTACGACTTCCCTCTAAGACAATCTTCTGTTATATGAAGTGCCCAGAGAACCAGAAACTCCAGTGTGTAGTTTTTATGTTGACAGATAACACGGAGAAATGGTGGTGTTCAAGAAAAATATGATAGATACCAATTGGGGGCTAGCATTGTGGGACCAGTTGAAAGAGCATTTCTATGAAAAATACTTCTCTGTCAACACACGGTACAACAAGCAGACAAAATTTATGAGTTTGAAGCAAGAGGCTATGTCAGTGGAGGAGTATGAATAAGAGTATGACAAGTCACATTTTGCCCCTGAGTTGGTGGCCACTGAGGCGAAAAAGGACGGAAAGATTCTTTCAAGGCCTGAGGAGCGGATTATGAGCCCATAACCTATGTCTCAGTGCTTCTTGTAGTAGTGAGGATTGATGTTGATTCCCAAGAGGGGGATGATGATAGAAGGTTGTTGGGAGTAGAAACCTTTGAATGACACAAAAGAAAGGCAGAGTAAAAGGCTTCTGAGCCTCAGCAGAAAGGTCAGCATTCATATAGGTCGTTCTGACACTTCAAGCAACAGGCTACTAAGTCGGGAGGGACTTGGAGAGAAAAGCCTATTTGTAAGACTTGTGGAAATCAACACTGGGTGCACTATTTGGCTCGCATAGAGATATGCTTTAAATGCAAGCAGGAGAGGCATACTACTAAGCAAGGCCTAGGTGTTCAGTTTACTGGAAGCAGAGATCAGCCTTCGAGTGCTCATCAGGGGAGTGCAAACTGTCCACGTCAGCAAGGTCGTGTTTATTTTACCACTCAGGAAGAGGCCAAAAAGTATGACACAGTGGTGATAGGTACACTTCTAATCTTGGAATACTATGCATTAGTGTTATTTGATTCGGGCTCATCCCATTTGTTTATATCATCAATAATCGTGAAGCATGCTATGTTATAAGTAAAGCCTTTACTTTATGTCTTATCAGCTTCTACAGTGTCTGAAGAAATTATGATAGCAAATAAAAAGATAAAAACATGTCAGATTGTAATAGCAAATCATACGCTAGATGTGACTTTCATAGTCTTGGACATGTATGATTTTGATTTTATATTAGGCATGTATTTATTGGCTGTCAATCATGCCAATATAGGTTGTTCCCTAAGAAGGTGATTTAAAACCCTTCTATGAAAGGAAGCTTTAAGTTTAAAGGTGTTAGGACCGTAGTCTTGTCCAAATTAATTTTAGCTATAAAAGCCAACAAGTTGCTTAACCAAGATACTTGGAGTAATTTGGCCAGCGTGGTTGACACCAGAGAGGCTAAGGTTGCCTTGACTTCAAAGTCAGTGGTGAGAGATTATCCAGAGGATCACCTAGGTTTACCACCGTATCGAGAGATAGACTTCGTTATCAGATTGAGGATAAAGGACAATGATATTCCTAAGACTGCTTTCCAATCTAGATATGGACATTATTATTTCATCGTAATGTTGTTTGGCTTGACTAATGCTCCTACAGTATTTATGGATCTAATGAAGAGAGTGTTCAAGGAGTTTTTGGACACTTTTCTTATAGTTTTTATTGACGATATCTTGGTTTATTCCAAGACAGAGGTAGAGAACGAGGAACACCTGCGGAAAGTGTTGAACACCCTAAGGTCGAATAAGTTATATGTTAAGTTTTCTAAATGTGAGTTTTAGTTGAAGCAAGTGTCCTTTCTAGGGCATGTGTTGTCAAAGGATGGAGTATATGTAGATCAAACTTTTTCCTCTAGTTCTTCCAACTTCCTCTTATCAATCCTCACATATTGAAGTGTTTTACCCACTCTTTTCATGCAGGCACTAAAGGAGACATCTTAAGGCTACCTCAATTGCATGTATGAAAATGGGATTTGTGTGTATATGGGAGGAACACCTCAATTTGGTGAAAATGTGGGAAGATCCCACTCAAATCCAATTTCCAATTTTTGTATTTTTAAATTCAAATTTTAGTTAATGCAAAAATTAACTAAAATTTGATTTAATTAGTTATTAATTAATTAAATTTATAACATAAAAATTCAATTTCTCAAATTGAATTGACATTGACAATTAATTTGATTTTTAATTAATTAAACATATTTAATTAATTAAATAACAATTTAAGATCAAAATATTAAATTAATCACACATCTAAGTTTAAACATGAATCTTATTCATATTTAAATATTATAAACTCTCCAATTTTGTTTAATTTCGATAAATTAAACGGTTAATTATATCAAATATAATTATACAAATCCTAATTTGAATTTGAACTTATTCAAATTCAAACCATAAATTCAATTTGAACATTTCAATTTGAACACTTCAATTTGATATCATTCTAAATTCACTCAATCTATTAATTCAAGGTGTTCATGTTTTATGAGCTAGTAGATGGACCTTATGGACCGAGCTCCAATGATTTAAGATTAATTAGCTAAAATTCTTTAGAACAAATTAATCAGTATTCATTAACTATCAAGTCACACCACTATAGCTCGATAGTTGCACTCTCCTCACTGTAGATATATTTGTGTCCACTTAATTTAACAATAATTAGTAAGTTAACCCTTCATAGGTTGTTCGTAATAACGGTTGGGTCAATATGTTGTTTTACCCCCAATATTACATCTTGCTCCTTGAGTTCCACTAATCCTCTAATGAACAATTGATGTGTGATCCATTCACTAAACCAGATCCCTCTCGAGCCAATGAGAGGGTGGGGCCCCTTGTTCAAGACCTGGATTCAGTACCTAAGAAAACAACTTTCTTTTATCCTTAAACCGAGTAGGCATGAATTTCTTATTGCACCCTATGTTCCCCAGCTATCTACCTGATCTTACCCCTGAAATGGGAGGCTTATTGAGCTGACGCTATTGAGCCAACCCTCATCTATGCAAATCTAAGAATAATCTCAAACAAACAGGAGTTCATAGTTAGCTCAGGATTAAGATCGAGTTACCTAGGTCATCTAAGTGAAATAGTCAGTCTTAAATAGTAAACAACGTTATAAATTAAGAGTGACTTATTTCTTGGTTCGATATTACGCAAACTCATTGCATAGGACGCCCCCACTTCTCATGTCAATACATGAACAAATAAGGATCATTTTGTTTGTAGCACCTTACAACAAATTGTAACAACTACATAGTGGGTCGCATCCGATAGTGTTACCAGAATAAGGCACCCAACCTTATTCGTATACTATAGATCATATTAGCCATGGATCTTAGTTTATTTGATTTAGACTTTATAAGTGCAATTTATAGATTCAATAACAATTTAATTAAAGTAATGTTCGAATAACATCTTTATTGATAATGAAATATGTTTAACTTTACAAACTGCGAGTTTTATGACATACAACCCAACAATACTCCCACATGGACTAAAACTCCAGTGGATAAATATATACATTGTTGAGTACAATGAGAGAATAAAAGCAAAAGTATAAATGAAATAAACTAGGGCATCAAATACCCATAAATTCTCCCACTTGCCCTAGTTATAAGTATCTCGTAGACCTAGTCCTACAAGATGACCCTCGAACAATTTAGCCGAGAGGGCTTTCGTAAATGGATCAGCTAAGTTGTCTTGTGAGGCTATCTGTGTGACGATCACATCTCATCTATGTACAATCTCATTGATGAGATGGCACTTCCATTTGATGTGCTTTCCATGTTTAAGGCTTCGAGGTTCCTTTGAGTTTGAAATTGCTCTACTGTTATCACAATACAGGGTGATTGACAGGTGCATATTTGGAATCACTTCCAAATCATATAGGAACTTTTTGAGCCATACTGCTTCTTTTGCTACTTAAACTTGCAGCTACATATTCAACTTCCATTGTGGAATCAATAATACAATGTTGCTTGATACTCCTCCACTATTGCTCCTCCATTCAGAGTGAATACTGACCCCAAAGTTGATTTCCTTGAATCAATATCGGCCTGGAAGTCAGAATCAGTATATCTAGTAAGGATCAGATCCTTAGCACCATACACGAGCATATAATTCCTCGTTCTCCGAGGATACTTGAGGATGTTCTTAACGGTAGTCCAATGATCATATCTTGGATCGGACTGAAATCTACTGACTATTCCGACTGCATAGTATATGTTGGGACGAGTACACAACATGACATATATTAAGCTCCCTACTACTAATGCATATGGAAGTCGTTTTATAACCTCAACATCTTGAGGTGTCTTAGGACTTTGTTCTTTAGACAGATGAATTCCATGTCTGAAAGGCAATATTCATTTCTTGGAATTTTGCATTTTATATCTAGACAACATCTTGTCTATATAAAATGCCTAAGATAATGCTAAAGTTCTGTTCTTTCGGTTTCGAACTATTTGGCTCTCAATAACATATTGCACTTCACCAAAATATTTCATTTGGAATTGCGTAGCAAGCCATCTCTTGACGTCAGCCAGAAATTCTACTTCATTTCCTATGAGTAGAATATCATCAACATATAGAACCAGAAAAGTGACAGTTTTATTAACGATTTTCTTATAAACACAAGGTTCGTCAACATTTTGGTCAAAGCCATAAGATTTGATCGCAGTGTCAAATCTTATATTCCAAGATCTTGTTTCAATCCATATATGGATCGATTAAGCTTGCAAACATTTTGCTTTTGACCCCGTTCAATAAATCCTTCTCGTTGAGACATATAGATACTCTCCTCAAGATAGCCATTCAGGAAGGCTGTCTTGACATCTATTTTTCAGATTTCATAATCATAAAATGCAACTATGGACAAGAGTATTCTAATTGACTTTATCATGGCAACCGGGGGAAGGTTTCTTCATAGTCGACCCCCTCTCTTTAGGTAAACCCTTTTGCCACAAGCCTATCTTTATAGGTCTATACCTTTCCAACTTGGTCTCGTTTTCTTTGTACATTCACTTACAACTTATGGGTTTTACCCATTCTGGTTGATCTACAAGATCCTAGACTGAATTGATGTACATTGACTCCATTTCAAGATCCATGGCTTTAACCCACTGTTCTTTGTCCATATCTTCCATTGCTTGTTTGAAAGTTAATGGATCCTCTAAGTCATCACCAAGTATGATGACTTGAGTTATTGTTAAATCCATGTACCGATCATGCTGTTGCACAACCCTCCCACTACGTCGAGGTACTCTCAACTCTTAAGAAGTACGTGGAGTATCAGTTTCATCAACAACTCTTGTTGATGGGCCTGCGCGATCTACAACTCTTGTTGATGCATTTATCATTTCTCTGGTCATTTCATCTATGAGTAGCCTACTGCGAGGTTGGTGATTCTTAAAGTAGTCTTCCTCTAAGAAAGTTGCATTTGTTAATACAAATACTTTATCTTCCTGAGAATCATAATTGAAACCACCTTTTGTCTCTTTAAAGTAACATACAAATAGGCGTACCTTTGAACAATGTTCCAGTTTCTTAGGATTTTACACCAACACGTGTGCTGTGCATCTCCATATCCTGAAGTGATGTAAACTACCGTTACGTCCTCTCCAGAGCTCGTAAGGTATTTTAGAAACATTTTTTGAGGGAACCATGTTCAAAATATACACCGCAATCTCAACTACGTGTCCCCAAAAAGAATTTGGCAACTTAACATAACTCATCATAGAACGAACCATGTCTAACAAGGTTCTATTTCTCCTTTCTGCCACACCATTTTTTTGTGGTGTGCCAGGTGCGGAGAGTTGTAACTGGATTTTGTGTTCTATCGAATAGTCCTAGAATTTCAAGTCCATATACTCACCACCTCGATCTGATCGAAGTGTTTAAGTTTTTTTTATCTAATTGGTTCTTAATCTCTGCCTTATATTCCTTGAACTTTTCAAGTGTATCGAACTTATGATGTATTAGGTAAATATGCCCATATCTAGAATAATCATCAACGAAATTGATGAAATATTCATAACCTCCTCTAGCTTTAACATTCATCGGGCCAAAGAGGTCTGAATGTATCAGCTTTAAGGATTCTTTGCCTCTAAGACCTTTTCCAAAAAAGGATCTTTTAGTCATTTTACCCTCAAGACAAGATTCACACGGTGGTAATGAACTGTCTTCTAATTGATTTAGATGATCGTTCTTAACCAATCTCTTAATCCTGTTGAGATTTATGTGACCAAGTCTCAAGTGCCAAAGATAGGTATTTAGAGAAACTTTCCTTTTCTTATTTTGAGTTTCAGTTGTTTTAAATATCTCCATGTTCAAAACAACTTTTACCTTAATCGATTTTAACATGTAAAAGTTATTTTCTAATTTTGCAGAACAAATATTAATATCTTTTGAAGTAATGAACACTTCATTATTTTCAAAAGAAACTTTGTAATTTCATTCTAGCAAACATGAGATGGATATTAAATTCTTTTTCATAGAAGGATTATAATAAACATTTTCAAGTAAAATGTATCTATCTCCTATAAATAACTTCATATCTACCACTACTTTAGCTGAAATAACCTCTCCATTCCCTACCTTAAAGGTCGTTTCGCCTTCTATAAGTTGTCTCCAGGAACTAGTTTCCTGAGAGAAAATACAGATATGATTAGCGACACATAAATCTATTATCCGGGTCTTTTTATCATTTTCCACAAAGCATGTTTCGATGACTAGTAAATCACATTTACTCTATCATTTGAATTTTTCATTCTCATCTATATTGTTCAAAACTTTAGATGAATTAGGAGATAGAGGACAATCATCTGTTAAAACTTGTTTTGAATCATCATTTGCTAGTAATTTGCATGTTGAATTGTTATTATCGTTAATTAAAGCGGAAGTGAGTATTTTAGAAGAATTTGTCATGCTGAAATTTTAAACATATTCTTATTAGTAAATTGCAACTAAATCCAAATCAAGTTTTAGCAAAAAGTAATAATGTACCCATAATCATTATTTATTTGCAACAATACTATAGTGAGTCAGAATAAGTGCTACCGAGGGGCAGTCAAATACTCCTTCACTTGACAATCTTGATTAAATACTATCTCCAGAATAACTTATATTTCGTTAGTCATTTAGCTACCGTTTTTTGTTAGAACTTACTAACACTTTAGTAATTTCGTAAGTGTGACCCTCCATTTTCAGACCTCAGAGGTCGGCCTCAACAATGCTATCAAATTGGAAAGTCAAGGTTGAAAAACGACCTAAGAAATCCTATCCATTTTTGGAGAGTTGTTTTGAATCCTATGTTACAACCTTTCAAGGGGATAGCCATCGTTAAACGACTAGTAATGTCGACTTAAAGACGATAAGAAGGTGCAACATAGGAATCTCATGGTCTAAACAAACGGAAGAGACCGCAGTACATGTTGACACATATTCTTCACTCACTTACTATAAACTACATCCCCCATTTACTTTGATGTTGACCCATACAAATACTTTCTGAATGGAGGTCACTCCCAGGGTGACACGAAACGTCATATGAATCTCACGGTGTGAACTTTCTAGGGATGTGGGAGTCAAAATTAATATATCGTATATTTGATTTTACATTGAACAACTTCCCCCCATTCACCTTGATCTTGACTCATGCAAACACTTTCCGAATGGAGGTCACTCCCAGGGTGACACGAAGCGTCGCATGAATCTCACGGTGTGAAATTCTTAGGATGTGAGAATGAAAATCAAAACATCACTTTTGATTTTACTGTGAACAACTTTCCAAATTCACCATAATCTCGATTTATGTAAACATTTTCCAATTAGAGGTCACTCCCAGGGTGACACGAAGCATCACATGAATCTGGATTGTGAATTCTTAGGGACATGAGAGCTAAAAATAACATATCATAAATATTATTAATCTCCCACTGAAGCATTCTTAAATTCCCATTGAAGTGTTCTAATAACATATCATATATGCTATTAAAATCCCACTAAAGTGTCCTAATATTTGTTTGGGTATAATTTTACTCAGGTTTGTTCCGGCTAATTAAACAATCTAAGTTTAGGTGTTTATACAAGTATAATGTTTATATTTGGATTTAACCTACGATGTCAAGGTGATAAACCAGTCTTAAAACCTCACACCACTCACGTGTTGCTCATAAAACTAGTTAACAACGCTCAATTAGTCGGCCATAATCCCTAGGTAGGAGGTGTTTCATAGACCGTCAACTTAAGTAAACCTAGCCTTAGATAGGATTATATACCCGTTGAGTTTGTAACCAAATTTTACAAGATGTCGACCTATTTTAACTATTAAAATAGGTGGTTAACCTACGTGAGCATGCAACTTAGTTATGGATTTTAAATGTCTAACCCAATTTTATAAAAACTTACCAAATTTTAGACATGCTGAGCATCAATAACATACATCAAAGGCATTCAACATTTAATATAATATTTATATTAAAATATTTAAAATCCTATGCATGCATACTATACATTATAACACTTTATAACATACTTTCAATGCATGTAACATGCTTCCTATGGTGGGATTTTAAATCTACATGGCATACTTTATGTACATACAAGATTTATTTAATTATAACATACATCACATGCATAAATAATTAAACATAGACTAATATGGTTTTAGTTTTGGCATTTTCAAGCAAACAAATGCCTAATTATTACAACAAAAAAAAAAAGCAAAAACCGGCTCCAAAACATCTCTGGATTGCTCGAACCCCCTTGAACAAGACCCGAACCTCTCTAACCAGACCTCCAATGCTCAAAATTGGGCTGAATCGGGCAAAAACCATCAAGTACCATCAAGCATCGAGTATGCCATCGAGCATCGAGTATGCCCTCAAGCATCGAGTATCATCGTGCATTGAGTATTTCACTAAATACCATCGAGTATGCCATTGAGTACCATCGAGTATGACATCAAGCATCGAGTATTTCACAAAATACCATCGAGTATTTCAAATACCATTGAGTATTGGGCAGTGGCTGAAAATCCAATTCCTGCTGCTCGACCTTCTTCACTCCTTTATTCAATTACATCCTAATTGCAATCTAATGACTCCAATCGAATTATAGACACTTAATCACACACTAAGGCTCATCAATCAAGAGTCAATTACAAGAATTACAACATAATTGAAGAGAAAACAATGCCAAAACTCAGAAAAACCATATCAGTTGATCATTTTCATACAGCTTGTGAAAAACACCCACCAAAAACCAAACTAACACTAATTGAGTGCTTAAATCACACTCCGATACCAACTGATAGGATAAGATAACATGTAATGGAAGCAAACAGAATCAATAAGCACTCTAATTACATTTAATTTGAGTTCTAAAAGCATGCTTAAACAGAAATTTAAGAAAATGGTTTCTCAACAACATACCTTTGATGAATTCTCCCAATTCCAAAGTGCTCTTCATGTGATCCCATCTCCAATTCAACAATGAACCACCAAGAGATATTCTCTGCTATCCTCAGCCTTGAATTTGAGTGGCGGAACTCCAAATTGAAGTGAATCTGGTAAAGGGAAATGGATGAGTTTTCAGGTAAAGGAGAAGAACTCAACTGAAACTTTTTACTTTAGTTCTTCCAACTTCTTCTTATTGATCCTTACAAATTGAAGTGTTTTATCCACTTTTTTCATGCAGGCACTAAAGGAGACATCTTAAGGTCACCTCAATTGCATGTATGAAAATGAGATCTGTGTGTGTATATGGGAGTAACACCTCAATTTGGTGAAAATATGGGAAGATTCCACTCAAATCCAATTTCTAATTTTTGTATTTTAAAACTCAAATTTTAATTAATTCAAAAATCAAATAAATTTTGATTTAATAATTCATAACTAATTAAATTTAAAACATCAAAATTCAGTTTCTCAAATAGAATTGAAATTGAAAATTAATTTGATTTTTAATTAATTAAACATATTTAATTAATTAAATAACAATTAAATTAATCACACACCCAATTTTAAACATGAATCATATTCATGTAATTAATATTTAATAAATATTTAAATATTATAAACTCTCCAATTTTGTTTAATTTCGATAAATTAAACATTTAATTATATCAAATATAATTATACAAACCCTAATTTGAATTTGAACATTTCAATTTGAAATTCAATTTGAACACTTCAAATTGATATCATTCCATATTCACTCAATTTATTAATTCAAGTTGTTCATGTTTTACGAACTAGTAGAGAGATCTTTTGGACCTACAGATCATGAGCTCCAACTATTTAAGATTAATTGGTTAAAACTCTTTAGACCAAATTAATCAGTATTTATTAACTATCAAGTCACACCACTATAGCTCGAGAGTTGCACTCTCCTCACTGGAGATATATTTGAAAGAACTCTAATTACAGAGGACCTTTGAGCGGAAGCGGATCGTTCAAACTCCATTGTAAATGAACACGTACATTTACAGTCATACAGAATAGATTGTGCATTATAAACTAAATTACAGCATGCTTTGAATAAAATACAAAGGATAAGAGACTATACCTTTGAAGAACCCTTCTTCAAGTATAATCCCTTGATCGTTCATGAACACAGTGAACAACTTGATCTCCCTCGAACAGCAGCAAGTAGAAACTCGATCCTCGAACAGATATGGACACTACCACAAGATTACCTTGGTATTCTCAGTGTGAGAATCCAGGAGTGGTGGACTCTAGCTTATTTTGGTTTGAGGGTAGATTTAGAGTGGAGGAGGAAAACGATTGAGTAAACAACGGAACTATCGTGTAGAAGATGAAGTCTATAGCATAAACTAACTACTCGATCGTTTAGGCTCTCAAGTGATCATTTAGTAAAACTCTTTTACTCGATTCTAAAAGCGTCTGTTTTCTCACTTGTCTCTTGGAATAATTAAAACCATTTTATTTATCCCACTTTTTTCATAAAACTTAATAACTACCCACTAAGGGTGGTTATTTGAGAAAAAAATTTAATTATCAAATAATTAATTAATATAAATAAATATGATAACTAGTTTATCATATTATATTTATAAGATATAGTTTTAATATTGCATCATATACAATATATAAACCATGGTTCTTTTTTCTTTATTTTATGGCATTTAGTATAAATCATATTTTTATTAAATTTAATAATTATGAATCTAATTAATAAAAAATATATTTGAATCATATTTGTATATTAGTTTCTCCAATCAAACATTAATGTATCAAATACATTATATCAATTATATCATATATAATTAAATTAATTTAATTATATCATATATAATCAAATTTTTTTCTTGTTATTGAACATTTCAAATTAATCCCAAAAATTGATTCCCAACTTGAATCCATTGAGCTACCAAGGGGGCCTTATGGACTTGTAGCTTGAAGCTTCAACGATATGTAAATAATTGACTAAACTCTTTAATCACAGTATCTACCATCCGTTAACTGCTGGGCACTCCACTAAAGACGACAGTTACACTCTTCACACTGTAGATATATTTATGTGTTCATTGGATATAACCAATCAACAGTACGATGATCCTTCACAAGTCGCTCGTAAGTGCAGCTGGGTAAGATTATCGTTTTGCCCCTGTAGTTACATCTAACTCTTTAAGTATCTCTGATCCTTCTAATAAACAATAGATCATAGTTCCACTATGACTAAACTCCTCTCGGGCCAAGAGAGGGTGTGACGACACATTGCTCAAGCCCCGGAATCAGCCTTAAGGGAGTAATTTATTTACTTACCCCTGCTTTGGGGAAGGAATGAATTCCATCTTGTGTAGCTGAGTTCCCAGCTCCCCAATCAGACGAATCCCCAAAATGGTAGGCTTGTTGAGTCGGCGATCTAGCCACTCTCACCATGCAAATCAAAGGACCACCCTCATATACAGAAGTTCACCACTCATTTAGGATTAAGGTCATGTTACCTATGGTCATCCTAGTGAAATGAAAGTCTCAATTATGAACGGCGTTATATAATGAGACTAAACATTTCATGGTTTGGTCTTATACAAAATACTTTATATAGAATATCCCCACTCGCATGTCTAATACATGAATGATCAGGATCAGATCATTTGTAGCACTTTACAATATTTGTAACACCTACAAAGTGGGCCATACTCATAGTGTCATCAGGATAAGGTATCAAGCCTTATCCATATACTACAGACCATTTAGGTTATCACTTAAAACACGATCCACTTATATGTCTCCACATACATGTTTAAGTTACAATGATAACCATGGATCTTAGTTTATTGATTTGTGGTTAATGCAACTAAAATACCAAATATTTCATAGACAATGTGAATAAAATATCATATATTATAAATCACAAAATGTTTGTTCATACAAGTGTTTACAAACTACAGGACCCTACGAGATTTAGGACATCAACCCCAACAATATTTGTGTCCATTTGATTTAACCATAATCAGTAAGTCGACCTTTCACAGGTTGTTCGTAATAACGGTTGGGTTAATATGTTGTTTTACCCCCGATAATATATCTTGCTCCTTAAGTTCCACTGATCCTCAAATGAACAAGTGGTTTGTGATCCAATCACTAAACCGGATCCCTCTCGGGCCAATGAGAGGGTGGGGCTCCTTGTTCAAGACTTGGATTCAGTACTTAAGAGAACAACCTTTCTCCTATCCCTAAATCGGGTAGGTGTGAATTCCTTATTGCACCCTATATCCCCAGCTATCTACCCGGTCTTACCCTTGAAATGGGAGGCTTATTGAGCCGGTGTTGTTGAGCCAACTCTCACCTATGCAAATCTAAGGATAATCCCAAATAAATAGGAGTTCATATTTAGCTCAAGATTAAGATCGAGTTACCTAGGTCATCTAAGCGAAATAATCAATCTTAAACAGTAAACAGCGTTATAAAATAAGAGTGACTTATTTCTTGGTCCGGTCTTACGCATGATTTTTAGTCAACATGGATATGCTTGAACAAAACTCACCCTTAGCCGCATCAATGAATTAAGGTGATATCAACCCCCATTCATATGTAATCTCATGATATATGCATAATCAATTTATCCAACTAAACCATACTTTTATCACACTTTAATATATATAGAAAATCTCCTATCATGGCAAGCATCAACAAGCCCTAGCCCATATTCATGCATGGCACACTTCAACCTATCACATTTAATGACATAACCATAAATGCGGCTTTAACATACTATGGCATAAACATTTGTTCCACAACACGGATCAACATACAATAATTATCTCGAAACTTGCACAAATCATAAGATATATGCCAAGGAATAAGATCGAACATAGAATATAATCAAGTATTCTTACTAAGAAGGATTCTATTTTGCTTACCTTAAATCATAAATTAAGACTAAAGTATTATACAATATCATGCATAATTAAACAAGGTCCTCTTTTTAGGTAGAAATCTATTTACATGATTAGTTTAAACACAAAAATAATCTTCCAATTTCAAGGAATGCTTTCTAAAAAACAAAAGCCGTCATCCCCGAACAACTTAATATTCACCGTTATGGGCAAGAATCAAAAAGGAAACAATCCTAAAGTTATGGTATGACTTAGACTTAATAATCTAGATGAAAGATTGCTATCTTAGATCAAGAGAATTTACCTTAATGTCTTTAGAGGTTTCTATACAACAATCTTTTTTTAGCACGACAAGAACACCTTCACTCACATATCTCCACATGAATGATCAGGATAAGATATTAGCACTTTACAACAATTGTAACATCTATAAAACAAGCCGTACTCATAGTGTCACATGATAAGCTATTCAACCTTATCCATCTACTACAGACCATTTAAGTTATCACTTAAACATAATCCACCTGTATGTCTCTACATACATGTTTAAGCTATAGATGATAACCTTAGATGTTAGTTTATTAGTTTGTGGGTTTAATGCTACTAAATATCAAATAAAACATCTCATATTTTATTAAATAAATAAAATGTTTGTACAATACAATTATAAACTACAGGACCCTACAAGATTTAAGGCATCAATCCCAACATAAATAGTCCATAGCAGCTTATGCAAGACATAGAGACTTTACAGGAGATTGTGAAAGCTCTATCAAAATACCTCAATCTTTAACCTCTTAACTTCACGTGAAGATTCTAAGTGAAAGCTTAGTCTTTTCCCTGGGAAGTGAGAGAGTGTTCACTCTTCATCTCAAGAGCAATCACTAGTCGTAGACAAAATTAGACCTAAAGGAAGCAAGAGATTGCAACCGACGACTTTGTATCTCTTTCTATCACTTTTACTCGTCTTTCATTTTATACGTTGTATTAAGAATCATGGAGAATTCTGTTATTTTAATATTAATATAATTACCACACATTTCATCTCACTCATGTTTTCTATCTCTTTCATCATGTGCAACTAAATTTTCAATGGGTTAAAAAGATAAACTAACATTTTCCAAAAGCATGCATACGTAAAAGTTCATCTTGTTTATTCTGCATTTAACTCAATGCCTAACTCAGTGAGAACTTGATTGGGTAACAAGTAGTCAACTACTCAAGAGGTGACTTAGACATCATTAAACAAGGAAAGACCTAGCTTTAGAGATAAAGTTAGATCATTTGTGAATTCCTTGTAAGAAGTTGAAGCAAATATTTTAAACAAATGTGGCTTTTGACACTGAGAGGTGGATTCCTTGCAAGAAGTTGAAGCATGAATGTCTATGTATGTTATGCTTATGGAAATGTTAGTGAATCTTCTTACCCCTACTTTATTCATTGCTTTTTTACCTCACTTCATCGCCTGCTACTTTTAGTGATTGCCTAAACACCACATCACACTCACCGCCTCATCATCATCTATTGGGAATGGCCTAAACTCGTAGTTTGTAAATGTTTTTAACATATTCTATTTATCAATAAAAATGTTGTTGAGTTTTTTATTCAATAAATTACTATTGATATTGCATCTTTCTATGAAAATCCAATAAACGAATCCATGGCTATAACATGAATACTTTAACTTTATGTGGTGACATAAAATGGATCAAGTTTTAGTATGTAGCCAAAATGGTCTATAAGTATACGGATGAGATTGGTACTGCATCTTGGTGACACTATTGGATGCGACCCATTTTGTATACTAATACAAATGATGTGATCCAAAACTCCTTGAAATAGTCACTTTTCTTTATAACAACCGTTTACTGTTAAAACTGACTATTTCAAACTCAATGACCTAGGGTATCTCGATCTTAATCTTGAGCTAACAATGAACTCCTGTTTATTCGAGATTATCCTTTGATCTGCATAGGTGAGAGTAGTCCAACAGTACTGCTCAATAAGCTTCCCATTTTATGGATAAGACTGGATAGATAGCTGGGGACATAGTTATGCAATATGAAATTCACTCCTACCTGATTTAGGGTTAGCAGATGGGTTGTTCTTTTAAGCGTTAATGTCTTAGCTTGAACAATGAGGCCCCGCTCTCTCATGAAAGAGAAGATTATGATTTATAAGTTGGACTATAAATCAATTGTTCAATGGAGGATCAGTGGGAGCTTAAGGAGCAAGATATATTTACAGAGGTAAAACGGTAATCTTTGATCCAGCTATAAATACGAACGACTGGTGAAAGATTGACTTACCGATTATGATTAAAATGGACAGAAATATATCTACAATGAGGAGAGTGCAACTATCGAGCTATAATGGAATGTCTTGGTAGTTAACGAATAGTAATTAATTCAGTTTAAAGAGTTTAACCAATTAATTGCAAGTCGTTGGAGCTCATAATCTATAGGTCCATAATGTCCCTCTACTAGCTCGTAATTTAGATTAGTAAATTGAGTAATCTTGATAAGATTTGAAATTAGGGTTTAGAATTTGAAATGTTCAAATTCAATTAGGGTTTCTATTTATTGTATTCGATAAAATTAAAATGAAATTTTATCGGAATTAAACGAAATTAGAGAAACGATTAATGTTTAAAATATGATTTAAAATATTAATTTCATTTTGATGGAATTGTTTTTTATTAATTTAATATCATATATTAAATTAATAAATTTAATTAAAAGGTTTAATTAATTAGTTTTATTTAAAAATTAATTAGTTGAATTAATTTTATAAAACTAATAAATAAAATTAAATAAGTTTAATTTAAAAATGATTTTGGAAATCATTTTTTGGGAAAAAAAAACATTTTGAAAATCAAAGTGGAGATTTCAAAAGTTGGAAATCTCCACTATAATTTATACCACCTTATTCACAACTTCATTTTCTCCATAAAGTATGAGCTGCCCTTCATGTAAGCCATGAATTTGCATGGTGAAAGCTCTATAATTTTGAAGTGTTGAGTTGAATATTGGATTCATGCTTACAAGAACTTAAAAAGGAACTCTGCAGAAACCTCCAAACCTTCTTCAAATCTCATATACATCCAGCTCAATTTAGTGTTTCCACCACACAATCCTTGCAAGAAAATAGTATAGAAGACCTTGGTTGTAATCTACTTGAAGATTGAAGTCCATTCACGTGGAACTCAACTGGACTTGAAAATGATACTGTAAAGGTATTGTGCTCAGCAAACCCTTTTCTATAACTGTTACTTTGAAGCATGTTTTACACTCAAATTAAGTATGATTAGAGTGCTTATTGATTCTGTTTTTCCTCCACTACACGTTAATATACTCTAACATCATCATCCCTGTGGTTATCAGTATACTTAGTTAGAATCACATCAACATTGCTTATGATTCACACTTCACTACAAGAGGTTATTGAAACATTCAACAAGTCACGTTACTAGATCCATGTGTTTGACCTTGGACTTACCAGGAAACCTTGTTTGGATTTATACTTGGGTTCAAAAAAGGAAAACTTGCGCTACGTCATTATGTTCATTACATACTTCATCTAGGCACGGCTTAAGGCTAAAGATTATATATACACATACACAATACACATCGAACAAGTTTTTGGCATCGCTTTCAAGAGGCGTTTACTTTTTTGTAATCGAATCTTGCATAAAAAGATATCAAAATTTATAAATTTTAGGATATTGTTCTCTTGTAAACATGTGATCACGTAGGTTGAATTATTTTTATGAATTCATCTCAAGTTAACGCATTTTCTTCTTACTTTTCTTAATTATTTTAAATAAAAGGCTACAATAACTTGTATTTCTACAAGTTATCACAAGTTATCATTAGTCCTTTTCTTTAAGTCCATCTCACCCTCTTAACCCAATTTCTTATATGTTTAATATCTTTTCTTTGGCCCGGTAGCTTCTTCTTCTTTGCTATGTCACTTCTATCATTTAGTCCAAAAATCAATCATAGCGAGGTTCATGTTTAAATAGATAAGAAAAAGACATGTAAAATAAAACTATGAAAGAAAAAGTTACAATACCCTTTATTCCAAATGCACCATACAGTTCCAAGAAGCGCAATCAAGGTTTTATATACACAACACAATGTATTTATTGATCACATCATAAACAAAGGGGACGTTGAAACTATAGATTCTCTCAACCCATTTCTTTAGTTTAGAAAAGCATCTTCTTTGCGCTTCAAAACAGCAAATAGTTGGACCTTTTCATGAAGCTTTTCATTGATCTCCTCAGGGTAATTTGAAAGTTTTCTTATCACTCTTTCAAACATTTCATCCATTAATTCCTTCTTTTTGAAGTGTTCGATGAAGGTTCCTTCCATTGCAGCTCTTACATGATTGATCCACACTCGAATGTCTATGTTTTCTTTCACCCACGTCGCTGACTCTGTTAGCTCGATTCTCTCAATACTAAAATGCCCATTTTTTTCTATCAATTTTCTCATCTCTTTTGGGCATGTGATGTACATTGGTAAGTTGAATGAGTCCACTTCATCTTCGTTAAGAAGCCCCTAAGACCAAAAAATACAAAAATGATTATATCTAAAGTCTATAAGCAATAGCCTGTTGTGAAAATAATATAACTTGTAAAAAATTGAGTTCAACAATACATGGATTGGAGAATTCAAATCTATGACTTTTTAATTTGGTCAATACCAAATGATATGATATCAAAGATGTTTACATACAAAATGCTATATATTTGATACCAAAAACGTTCGAATACCCAGTAGTATCAAAACCCTAGTGAATTGGAATAAGAAACTATTTGCGTACGTCATGAAATCTTAGAAGCCACAAACATGATAACCCTTAAGCTTTCAATCAATTTTAACCCTAAAGTTTAGATTATGTGTGCGCTTACGTGTGTGTGATGATTAATATGTTCCTTAACAAGGTTAGTAAGATATTTTATAATTTATCTGATTAAGCTTTTGGGTTAATTGAATATAATCTAATGATTAATCTGGTTAAGCTTTTTATTTATTGAATATAATTTTATATAATATTAAAAAAAAAATCTTTCAGTTCTAAGCCTCCAAACCGTTTTATAAGGCAATGTGAACAGAAACTGCATACTTTAGGGCTAATTGACATATACTTATTTTTTTAAGGTGTTCAAATCCTCACATTTCCTATTTATTGTACTAAAAGTGGTTTTTGTTGTGTTTTGTTGTTTTTTTTTTTATAATTATTTTTAAAGGTTGATTAAGCTTCAAATCTAATAATAAAAGGTAATAAAAATAAATTAATAAAAAAATGACAACCTAAGTACATAATTTCATTCTTAATATCTATGTCATTTATTGTGTGAGTTAGAAGAGATATTTCATGTTTTAGAAAACAGAGAATAACTTTAGTACATGGGCACAATTTTAAGAGTAGTTATAAAAAAAAAAAGCTAATTCTAAAAACAATAATTAATAATAAATTAATGATAAACTCTAATGAAAACATATCCCAAAGTTAAGAGGTAATGTGTATAATTTAGGAGGAAATATTTTTTACTCTAAACTTGAGCAATTATATTAATTTCATCCCTAATCTTTTGATTTCATCAACTTAAAAATAAATTATTCAATTATTTATACATATATTGATTTTACTTTTATTTATTTTAATTATTTTTTGAATAATTTATTCTTCAATAATTCTTAAAAATAATTTCTTAGTATTTTAAAAAGAAAAATTTTATTATATAAGTTGAAATTGAATGACTAATCTTAATTCAATATAAGAAAATAATTATATCAAGTTTTTACATATTTATATCTTACTTCTTTTTAGGAAAAAATTTTAAATAAATAACCCGAATAACCCGAACCAATCCCACCCAAATATTTAATCGTTGAATTAGACTGGGTTCATTCTTTAATAAGAATTATTTGAATTGAAGAAATTTACCATTGAACATTGGGTTGAATGTCTTTTTAAACTCAACCGACATTTTGTATGAGTTGGGTTTAAAACGACTTCAATCCAACCGAACCGATAAATAACCCTAAATCTTACCATGTAAAATAATTACCGTGGTTTTTTTTCCAAATAATTTAAGTGGAAATAGAGAGAAAATGGTGAATATATACCTCTTTGGCCATGTCGATGAGAGCAAAAGCCAAATTATCATAAAGAATCCGGAAAGGAAGTTGAGAAGGAGAAACGCCGTCGCAAACCCCTAAACAAATCATCACCATAATTCCTCCACCAACCATTTCTTCAGCCCTAGCTTCCAAAAACCTCTCCATATCCGCCGCAAATCCACCCGCATAAGCCTCCACCACTTCCTCCGCCGCCCCTATATAGTGAATCCTCCCTCTGTTCCACGCCGCCGATCTCTTATCCCTCACCTCCGCCGGCACCGCCGACAGCCAGTGGATCGAGTACGCTGTGTGAACGAAGTGGATAGAAGAGTCCGGGAAGAGGCGGCCGTAGAAGGATCCAGGCGCGGCGGCGGCGAAATAGTCTCGTTGTTGTGGCAGAGAAAGGAACAGGGTGTTGAAATCGTTGGTGATTTGGTCGTTGAAGAAGACTTGGAAATTGGGGGAAAGTTTAGGGGAATTAGGACAAGGAGATTTGAGATTTGATTTCATGGCGTCGATTATGTATTGCATTGTCCAGAAGGTGTTTGGTCCTGTTGCGCATCCTAAATCGGCAAGACGAATCGTGTTCGACGATGAAGAAGAAGAAGAAATTAGGTTTGTTGTGCTGAATTTTTCTTTGATTTCTTCTTCGATTTTGATCCTCACTATGTCTACAGATGATTTCTGCAAAAGAAACAATGATGAAAAATTGTCCGAACAGTACCCTCAAGTTTGTACTTTTCATTCAAAATTGTAAAGATTTAACTTAAATAAATATAAGATTTTGAAAAGAAAAAAAAATGATAAAAGAGAAGAACCTGATAATAGGAGTTTTTGGAGTAGCTATGGGAACCATGGCCTCCATTTGCAGGGCAGGAATCAATAGAAGCTCCTTTCATAGCTCCACCATGATCATTTTGGCCATCACTTTCCCATTTTATAGAACTTCTAATCATCCTTTTATGAAAAAGAAAGGTCTTTAAATAATATAGTTTGATAGGGAGAGAATATATATATATACAATACACATATGGTCCATATTAATTTTTTACGAATATATGTTATAAGCTAAATTATGGAAAAAAAAATATATATATATATATATATGTCTTTTTCAATAGTACCTCACCTTGAAAAAAATATTTCAAAACTATTTTTTAATGCAAATTCATTAGTTAGATGGAAATGGAGGTCTTGAAGAGGTATGGTGGTGACAGGAATAACAATCGATACCCAAAGAGCGCCACACCATTCTAAGTTACTGCCACATTTAGTTCTAGCCTTCATTTTTCATCAAGATTTTACTTAGAGGTAGTTTTGAAACATTTATAGATGATTTGGGGTAATAATTGCAACTTTTGAAACAGAAGACAAAATTAGCTTAAAATATATTGTAGGTGAATTTAATGAAAAACAAAAACTTATTCTATGTTTTCATTGAGTTCTTACCAAATGTGTTTGATAACAAATTTAGAATATGTAAGGCATAGAAAACATAGGTTTTGAAACATTTTCAAAGTGCAAGTTAAACATTTTTTATCAAAAAGAGTCTAAATAAAAATGATTTTTTAAAAAAAAATACTTTTAAACAGACCATTAGACTTAAGATGACACATTTTCTCTAATTTATGGCATAGAAAGGAGCTAAAATATAGACTTAAGATGACATATTTTTTCTGATTGATCCCTAAGGAACACCCCACCTGAGCTTTCTAGTCCAGTGAAACTCGAAAAATATCTCATAAAGTATTACTATAAATTAATACATAATAGGTACGTCAATGATATTTTCTAACTATCATAAGCAATATCTTAGTTTATGTATTAATTTGTATCGATTGTTGACTATCTCATAAAGTAGTTTAAATTTATGAGACCGGTGCATCCATAATTTTCTTTTTAAGTCGACTAATTGAAAACTAGTACAACTAATGTTGGTGGGAAGGAAATGCCTCTATTTTTTTAGTACAACAATCCTGATGCCCATTATCGTTAAGGTAATTGTTACCATTGAATTCAAATATTAGTTTAAGAGACTTATTTGATTCCCACGGAGATGACCAGGTCCTGCTAGAGCTACAAGCCCAAGCCTGTAAGGGCTCGAAAATATATTTTGATTGGGTATAACCAAACCCAGTTCATATACCAAAAGAAAAAAATTTCTGCTTGTGAGTTTTTAATAAATGAGACTGATATAAGTATTGGAAAAAATGATTACAAATTATTATAATTAATTAGTAATGTGTTATTTTTCATGTTGTGTTTGTGCATATAGTTGATTCTAACATATCCTTGTGTTTTGGATTTGGAGCAGACCATCTGATCGGTACTTTAGACATGCAACTTAAGAAGGTTGAGGCAGGGGTTGTGTGCCCTTGCAACTATTCCATTAGGATCAAAAGTAGTAAACTTGTGAGAGCTTAGAGGAAGGGAGATTGATGACTCAAGTACGTCGACAATAGATTCTTTAAAAGTAGGAATTGTAGTTTTCAAAGTTGCTTGAGCAGATACTGAATCAAGCATGATTCTAGAAGTTCCCATGAGCGTGGATGGAGAAAAAATGACAAACAAGAAGAAAAATGTGAAGAATACAGTATCATGTTGAAGTACCATTGAACAGAAATGAAAAATAGGAATGCAAAATAATAAGTGAAGGTTAGTTCAAAGTTTTTTAGATTTTTGGTGTTTAAGGGATGTGTTATAGTGTTGTGGGGAGGGATTTAAATAGATAGTAGAGAGAGAGGATGGTATAAACATAAAAATATATAAAGTCCATATTAGTTTATTTACTAATATAGAGAATAGACTAAATTATGAAAGAAAAAAATAACTTGCGATAGTATTCCTACTTTTCATAAATATTTCAAAGCTACTTTTTAGTACAAATTCATTAGTTGGATGGAAATTGAGATCTTAAACAGGTATAGTCGTGATCGGAATGATAAGTGAAACCCAAATAACGTCACACGGTTCGAAGTCATCGCCACATTCATTTCTAGACCATTTTTCATCAAGATTCTTACTCTGAGGTAGTTTTGAAATATTTATGAATTATTAAGGGTAATAATTGCAACTTTTGAAACAAAAGACAAAAAAATCTTTTATTGGTTTTAAATTTAGCACCTACTTTGTTCTGTATTTCGAGTTTTCTTCTCTTATAGGACCATTTTCTTTTTTTGAATTCTATCCACTCATTAAAATTTTTATATTATGTAATGTAAGTTGATTGATTGTTGTGTGCACGAAAGTATGAAATGAAAATAGAGATATGATAGAGATGACCATCACATTAGACTACGATAAAGATGATCATCCCTAACGCAATACTATATAAAAGCAGAAGGTCAGATTTCATATAATTGTATGCTTGGATCATTAATCATAAAGGCACCTGTAAAAGGAAGTAACAAACCCTAAAAAAAAAATGTGTATTTTTGTTAGTGATCTATAAACATAAAATTGAAAAGGGGGAATTTAATGAAAAACAAAATTTTATTCTATGTTTTCACTCAGTTCTTACACCATGTGTTTGATGGCAAATACGGAATATGTAAGACACTAAAAACATGTAAGGGTTAGTTTTCAAAACTTATATTTTCCAAGTCATATAATCCAAATATGTTCGTTATAAATAAACAATGAATGAAAACAAATCAAGATAATATAAGGAAATAGGCTTTTAAGTTCATCGTAAATTCATTGTAGTATATGAGTTTAAAGAAATCTAAAGAGCATGTTCGGAAGTGATTCTAAAACGGTTAAAATCATTTTTTCATTTTCACAATCAATATGAAGTATATTTTAAATCCTTCCAAATTAATTTTAATGATATGAAATTGCAAAATTTAATATTAAATTACTTTTAAGATTTTGTTGAGTACAATTGAAGGAAACAAAACAAACCAATGCAAAATTATGGACAAAAGAAAGAGCATAATTCCACAAAGAAGAAATGTTTTCAAGTCAGATTGCTCAAAAACACAACTTTGAGTATGGACAACGAAATCATGAGCAATATAGTTCTTGCGATTAACCAATAAGAATCTAATAACAGAACCATAGTGATAAAGATCACGAATTGAGCCAACAAACACCTGATGAGACCTTCAAAAGGTTCCAAGCGATTCATAAATCAGTTTAAGCCTAGAGAGAGGAGATGTTAGCTTTAAGAGCTTTGGAAAGACCTTCAAACATGACATTTTCCTTAGCAAGATCAACAAATCGAGTCATGGTAAAATGTCTTTTCATGGTCGACATAACCTCTCTCTTTGAGTCACGAACAATTGTTCCGATCTCCACCTCACCATAAAGGAACGTCACATCATAATTCACCTTGAAGGAACGGTGGGGAGGGGCAAACCAATGGCTAGCATCCTCAGGGATCGAAGGAGGGCCAAAAAGTTGTGAACGAATACCCTGATCGTCAAGAGATTCGAGTAAGTTCAATGCCCACTGAATAGGGTTAAACTTAGGAGAGGTATGCTAATAAAAAACAATAAGGTTGTGTCGGCGCCATATTGTAGAACCAATGAGCGAGAAGATCTTGATATCCACTGGAGTCAAAATCTCATAGGTCCTACAAAAGAGAGAAAAGACGTCAGAATAGCACATGTCAAAAAGGGGAAAATTGGGAGACTAAAGCTAAGACCAAACGTGTTTACTTCCCTTGAAAAACCAAAGAACATGGATACTAGACTTAGAAGCACGATGGCATAATGGACAATCCTCACAAACAATGATGACCGACTAGCAAGAACACTACATGTTAGGAGAGAGTTGAGAGAAGCACGCCACAAGAAATTTTTCTTCTTTTGCAGGATAGTAAGATCCCACAACAATTTCCAAACCTTTTTACTATCAGAGATAAAGAAAGAGAAGCTTCTAAAGACAATGTCTCAACCAACATGTACCCACTTTTAACCAAGTAGATTCCTTTTTTATTACAATCCTAGAGAAAGCTATCTGGGTGAGGTGAAGAATAGAGGGAAATACTTTTGATGATCTCAACATCTTTCGGACAGAATAACTCAAAAATTAGAGCTTGATTCTAATGCCCCTCACAGATAAGACTATCCACCATCGTCACAATAAGAGGACGAGACAATAAAGGAAGTCTAAATATGGATTCTCTAATGATGGAACAATCAGAATAGATATCAATCGATTGATCATCCCCAATCCACCATCAATCACCTCTAAGGGCAAACTCGTGACCCATAAAATACTTCAACAAATATAGGAAGGTAGATAACCCAAACCTACATTGAGAAAATATTTACTGAAAAAATATTTAACCTCAAGGGTTCAAGTGATAAGAGAATGATGTCTTTCAAGGATATGCCAAGAGTGTTTAACCAACAAAGCTTAGTTGAAAAGTTGAATGTCACAAAATCCTAAGCCACCTTTTTCCTCGGAGGATGACATACGCTTCCAACTAAGCCATTGGATTTTCTTGCCTTTTTCATAACCATCTCACCATAAATTTGTCAGTTGTGTTCGTGGCAAGATCCCAGGGACAGTTTCACACAAGTGAGAGTATAAGCTGGAATGGCTTGAGCAACTGCTAACTTTCAGACATAAGCCCCCTTCCAACCTTGCAAAGTTTTAAACATTTTTTCCTTAATGTATGATAAAGATACCCGATTTTTTTTCGATAAGGAAGAAGAGACACCCATATACTTCCCATGATCATGTATCAATTTAACAGTAATGAGGATAAATAGATTGTTGTTGTTGCAACATGAATTTGGGGGCCAAAAGCTACTTATCATAGTTGATAATCTTCCCTGAGATCTTTTCATATACATTTAGAATCCTAATAATCTCAAAAAACTCAGATGCCACAACTTTAAGTAAAATAAGATTGTCGTCTGCAAAAAAGAGGTTGGAAATGGTAGGAGCAAAACAAGTAACACATAAACCAGATGTCAAATTAATTTAACTTTATAGAGGAGGCTAGTTAAATCTTTAGCACAAAGAAGAAAAAGATAAGGGGATAGAGGGTCTCCTTGTCTTAAACCTCTAGTGAGCTTGAAAGTTTTTATATGTTCACCATTCATAAGAAGTAGGAAAGACACAAAACTTATTCATAAGTTAATCAAATGAACCCACATACCACTAATCCCCATCTGCTTCATAAGATTACATAGGAATATGTCATTCAACCCTATCATAAGCTTTACTCATATCTAATTTTAAAGATGCAAAATCATTCCTATTAGAGGAAATCTTCATATGATGTAAGCATTCAAAAGCAACAATAATATTGTAAGCAATCAGGAGACCAGGAATAAAAGCACTTTGATTCACATAGATAATTTGATCAAGAATTATCTTAAGCCTGTTTACTAAAACTTTCGAAATAATTTTGTAGCACACATTACACAATTCTATAGGACGGGAATCAATTACCAGTCTAGCCTCTTTTCCTTTTTGGATAAGGATGATCGAAGTGTGATTGAAATGTTTAGGAAAAGAGCCATTGGTGAGACAACTAAGGTAAGCGGCAATGACATGTCACCCAACCACATGCCAAATTTTCTAATAAAACAAAGTTGGGAGACCATTGGGCTCTGGCACTTTGGAACCAATTCGTGTTTTTGTCGCCCCATTTAAGTCACTCTTCCTCAAGAAGAATGTGATCTAGCCGTTGCTCTTCTAGTTTCAGACGACCTATAATCTCCCCATCATACTCGCCGCTAAGCAGTTGATGATTGCAGTCGTTGGCCTCCTTAACTTTATGCTTTTAGTGTCCTTCCTTAGAATAACCCCAATGATTAAGAGTATTGGTCGTATGCTTGATGCTTTCAATGAGACACAACACAAGATAGTGACATTTGTGGATCTCCAGCTTTGATGAATTGCATTTTCACAGTCCTTGTAATGAGTCCAGACCTCCTCGAACCAAAAGTATTTGTTTTCTTCCTGCAGACAAAAAAGGTCGATCATTGAGACAAACCTCGATCGGCTGGAGATTAGACCTATGAAAATATAAGTAATTAATAACAATTCTAAGTTTTTAAAAAACGTATTTTATAATGATTTTAAACATGATAAAAATTATTTTTTTACTTTAAATCGCTTCAACACATGCACTAAAATAGTCTTTAAAGTAGAAAGTATTTTGTTAAATTTAATTGTTGGATCTCCTGCTAATTTCTATGAGTAAAAAATTGTGAATGATAAGGAAATTATAGATTAAGTTTAGCTTAAACGACAATTTAGGCTCCATTTGATAACATTTTCATTTCATGCTTTCTATTTTTCATTTTCTGTTTTTTGAAAAAAAATAAAAATAAAAATTTGTTTGATAACTATATTTTTTTAATGTTCATAATATAAAAATATATATTACACGCATCATTAAAATATATATGAAAAATAATACTCAACAACTTACATTAATTATTTCATATACATAAGTCCTCATGCAAGATTAACAACAATAATACCATTATTTCTATCATTAAAATATTGTCCAAATTTGAGCTACATTATTGTTTCTCACTAGTGTAATTTATCTTAAATGATATCAACTCATATCAATATAATACAATTATATTTCTCTACCAATGTCATGGTTGTAAGATATTATAGTGGAGTTAAATGTATGCTTAGTGAACAAAATTGGATTCAAGTCTACTAAAAATTAAAATAATATGTAAGTATATATATATTTCAAAGTTTAAATTCAAAATTAAAATAATAAATAATGTATATATTGTTGATATATCAAAATTCGAACAGGGTAAAACACACCCAATCTTCACATGGAAACAACGATAAATTTTTTGATAGGAAAAGAGAATGACATACAAAATAGGAAGACTTGCACATCAATGTATTGACCATCACTCTAATGTTTAAGTTAGAGAACGAATAAGTGTAGCAAGTTAAGAGTTTGTCAATTGAGAATGGACTTACTTTTCCTGGAGCTATAATGATTTATTTATAAGAATGGTTGACCTAGATTGTCTCGATGGAATTTTTTAGTAGATTTGGTATAGTTCTTCATCTCACTAGACCAAGGGGCCTGTCCCATTTTGTGTTTGATCGAAGCATAGCGCCTCCCCTAGGCCAATTTTGGCTCTAGGGTGATGCTTTGTGTCGGAGCATACACGAAACATGCCCAATCAATTATTTTGCTAGGTCGAGGCCACGTTGATTTGGTCCTGACCTTAGCTAATCCTCTTCCCTAAGTCCAAAATGGGCCTAGGATGTTATTTTTTGGCTCGAACTTTGTCATCTTCTTGCCTTTGTTGCTTCTTTTCCTACTTTATTTCAATTACATCCTTCGATTTAAGATCATTCATAACACATTATAAAATTCAAAATTCAAAATTCAAATAAAATATAAACTACATATTGCAAAATTGAAAATTGAAAATTAAAATAATATATAAATAAACATATCACGAAGATTAAGAAAAATAAAAGTAAAAATCGAGTTGTTAAATCCTAAGAATCAACTCAGAAATGACTACCACATTAGTCTATATAGGCACGTTAGCCTAAATAAATATATTTAATTATACAATTATCTAAACTTTCCTATTTTTTATGTGAGTAGCTAATAGATTATTACTTTATCCGAAAAGTCTAGCCCAATTTACCTTTTCAGGTCTCCTTACCATTAGTTTTTTTAATATATTTAATAATATTAATACAATAAAAAGAAGCTTGTAAGGGAAGTTTCCTATGGTTATGAACATATCAAAATGGTTTTCTTTTCAAAACCTACAGAAATAAGAATAGTTTCTCAAAAAATTTAAAATTTTTTGTTGTTCGAGGTTTGCCGATACTTAAAACAAATAAAATTTAACCACTCTTTCAAGCTTGTAACAAGTATGGACAAATCATCTCCACAAGGACCCTAGAACAACTTTAACTTAAAACTTGATTTCTATGGTCACAACGGGGGTTTTGAGTTGATTTGTGATTGGAAGAAAATTAAAGGTGAGAATCTAATTGCATAAACAAAAGAGTGGAATTGAAATTGAGAATCGAATTGATTAAAAGCCTAGCCTAAGGAATTTGGATTCTACCTATTTAGTTGGTTGATCATAGAACTCTAAAGATGCAATGCTCGTTGATTTTATCCTTAGTCCGCTTGCCTAGAAGATCAAAGCTAAATGCCCTAATTCATTATTTAGTTTCTTAATTAGTCTAGATGCTCAATTAATTGGTTTCAATAGCGTCCTAGTCAATTATTAAACACCCGTATTAAGTAAGGGGACTAAACTAAGACAATCAACAACTTGAGTAACCTATGTTATTAATCGTTTTCTTTCTTGAAATAGATTAATCATGCACAACCTAAAATTCACATACAAGTATGCTTTAACCCTTGCCCTTTTTGAAGTTAACGCACATAAATGTATTTTTCTCTAGCCCAACAATGAATGAATGAAGAATGTCCAGTTCATACACTAATTCAATGCTCAGAAAGTCACATTTAAGAAACGAAAAAAATTCAGCAAGCAACAGTAAATAACAAGTCTCCCAACCAAGATAAATGAGTTTTTAATCCTACCCTAAGGCAAAAAAAAAAGACTTACCTTAGCCGATCATGGTGTACCAAGATCAAATCATAAGTTTAGAAAACAAAATTACAAGTAAAATGAAATTGGGAACAAAAAATACAGAGGAAAAGACGAGTTAGAGGCTACAATCCCGAGATCCCTTGACCTAATTCGAAAAAAGAAGTATTTATAAACATTGTAGAGTATTGCGGTGCTTGGGGCAGTGTGACGGCACTCTTGCACGCATGCGTCCATTCTGCATTCATCAAAGATCGTAGCACTACAACACTACTTGAAAATTGACCTTTCAGTCTCTCACATCGTGTTGCACTGCTGATCAGTGCTGCGACACTCTCTTCTTTGCTCAACTTTTGGTTTTGGTGTCATGCACAGTGCTGTGCTGCACTCCCCTAGGAGCATTTTGGTAATTTTTCATCTTTTCCTTAGTTGTTGCTCTCGGAGTGCCATTTTGGTTCATTTTAGTCTGATTTCAACTCGAACATTCAATTCTACTCTCTAGATGTTCGATACCTACAAAATCATAGAATGAATAGTAAAATTATAGAACAAGCCAGAATTAAGTAGAATAAGATAGCACCTTTCAGTAGTTATCAGTTGCCTTCATAAATGAAAGCAAGAATCAATGAGAAGCTTCAAAATAAAAAAAAATGTGTATTTGATATATACAACACTATATATTTGAATTCTCTAGAAATAAACAAGAGTATGTTTGATAAGTGCATGAACAAGATCATTTATACAATATATCACTTTATATACTGAATAATATATGCGATGCATATTTACATTTTTCAGTATATTTGTAAACACACAAAAAATAAATCATGATATTTTCGATGAATATTTACATTTTCCTATATATTATCGGTATACTTGACATGTACTTCAGATCTTAATGGAGATGATCGATTTTTAGCTAAGAAAATATGAAAGAAGATAAACAAAATCTCTTAAATAAACAAAGCATTAATTTGAAATATCTTGCATTAAATGATTATCAACCAAAATTAATAAATAACAAACACAAAGACAAAATCTAGAAATAATGATAATAAGAAAAATTAAATATTTTCAAAACTTATTGATGAGAGATAACGTAATAAATGATATTTAAGAAAAATCCTTATATAATTAATATGAAACTCGGAAAATATATTGTTGGTTTTCAACAATGTTCCTCGATACTTGGCCAATACGGTTTTCATATCTTTCATGTTTGGTTGGAGCTCAAATTTTTTTTCGTTTCGATTTTCATATTTTTGGTATTTCGGACCGTCTAGAGTTTAGGGTTTGAGTAGGATAAGTCATGAAGGTAGAAAATCAAACAGAATGCTCAATTATTGACCATCTAGTCATATATAATGTAGCGAGTAAGGGACACTATGTAGCATGTATCGTGTATCAAGTATCGAGCAATCGTGTATCGAGTATCGGGTAAAAGAAAAATGCTTACTTTCTTGTGTCTTTTGTTATCCTGTGCAGTATGGCTAGACAATTCAAGATTCCTCTCTAGGATCATTTCTCAGGCCAAGCGACCAGTTTATCCTCTCACATTGGGACGACTAACAAGATAGTGAAAGAGAAGTTTACTCTCACTCAGCTTGCCCTCTTCAAGAAGACGGTATTTGGGCGATTCGTGGGCATGAACATTATCTTTGATAGTCCATTAGTCCACTACATTCTATTGAGGGAGGTTGTAGACAATAGGAAGGGTGCCATGCCCTTCGATTTGAGTGGTACGATTGTTACATTCTCCAAAGAGGACTTCCTATTGATGATGAGATTGTGGCGATCACCTAATCCAACAGTTATGAGGACGAATGAAACACTTGGATCACTGGGTAGTAGGTACTTCAAGAATGATTTTGCGAGGACATTCACATTGGTATCTTAGAGACAGTATACAAGGAGATGGAGTTTGAGAACGACATGGATGCTGTGAAAGTGACACTAATCTATTACACTAAATTGGGTATGATGGAAAGGGAGAAGATGAAGGCCAATGTCCATAAGACCTTATTAATTGATGTGGAGGACTTAGATTACTTAAATTCCATAGATTGGAAAACATGCTATGGGAGAGGGCGTTACTTGGACTACAAAGAGGACTAAGTGGTAAGGAAAATAACTACAAAGGAAAGGTCCAAGAACAATAAAGACTACATTGTCAAGTACAACCTACTGGGGTTACCTCATGCATTCTAGGTAATACCCATTCATTGGCCATACAGAATCAAACTATGGGTATTCATTGGCCATACGGGATCTACTTATTTTAGTTACAATAGCACTTACTATTTATTATTGTTTCATAATTGTATATGAATGATGGTAGGTGTGGGCATACGAGATCATATAAACGGTTGCTAGAAAGTTGCAACCTGACTGAATAGACATATCATACCTCAATTCCTAAGGTGGGAGTGTACATACTCATTGCCGACCAGAATAATACAGCAAGACGTGTTTGAGTCCAGAGAGGTTAGTGTATTACATCAATATTTACTCGGATTTAAGGTGAATGCCACATATAACTTTAAAAAAAAATCGTCGTTTTGTACAGACAAGGATCACACTCACACCACTGATCATGCCGGATAAGGAGAGGCGGTTTAAGGACACTAGGGTTGATGAATGACCTGTATACAAATGTATTGGTGCTGAGATGAGCTCCTCAAAGACACATAGATCACACCATAATGAAGATGCTCATAGTCACTCCAGTGATTACGAGAGTCACGAGCATCGATCCCACAAGTCAGAACTCGATGAGCATCAGTCTCACGAGCTCCATACTGACGAGCGTGAGACTCACCCTTCTCATAATGAGTCTCACAAGCTCCCTATTGACGAGCATGTGCCCCCAGTTGATGAACAAGTGTCACTACAACAAAAAACATCCCATTTAAAGCCCATGAGAGGTGTGAGAATTTGTACATCACTCCATGACATAGACCAAAGAGTGTCCTTCAGGCCGGCATACAAAAATCACCAGCCTATTACAGTCCTTGTGTCGGGTACGTAATATTATCTAGTGCTGGTCATGTTATCATATCGATTCTCAAACTGGTAACACTATGTCCATCGCTGAATATCAATATTTTCCAAATATCTAGCAAGGAAATCAATGTCGTAGTTCACTATTTGGACTCAATGGCACTTGAACTCTGATTCTCGATATGCTTTGCAAGCATTGTGAAATAATTTTCTAAGGGACTTGTCCTTGAAGTATTTCTCCATATTCCTTTTCAAATACAAGGTATAAAGTTCGTAGTAAGAATTGAGGAATATGACATCAATGAAATCAGCTATACTCTATCTACGATCTGAGACAAATACGAGGTTAGGGCATTCTCCAATTACTGTTTTAAGGTTTGTCATAAACCACTTCAAAGCTCAGTCGTTCTCACTATAAAAAATTACATATGCCAGTGGGTATAGTTGGTTATTACCATCCATTACAACACCAACTAGCATTATTCCCTTGTACTTACCCTTTAGATGAGTACCATCTACAATGATCACGGGTCGACAGCTCTTTAAACCTCTTAAACTTGCACCTAGTGTCATGAACATGTATTTGAAATATTTTTATTATTCAAGCTCAATCTCAAATATATTTCCAAGATTTTCTATCTTCAAAGCCTCACCAAATGCATGCAAGACAAAATATGATTCCTCTAGCATCTCTTTTGCAAGAGCAAAAGCAGTTTCTCTTGCACATCATGCCTTGTCATAACTAATATTGACACCGTACTGATGTCACATATCCTCAATAATATGGTGCGGTTTTTCCCCCTCGACCAATGTTGAACTTGTCCTTGATTAAGTGACCAATAACGAATGTGCTGGCTTGCCTGTGGTCATGATTCAATACTTCAATCGAGCATGTGTGACTGGGCATGTATTTTGTGATCTTAAAAATATCACATTCGTCCATTTTAATTGCTCGAAGGACCCACTTATAACTCGGGTGTAAACAACAAACACTATACAAATTTTTATTCGATTTTTTAACCCCCGGCTCAAAATTGTTCTTAATAGCCAACATTGTTAACCTCATCTTCACATTATTCTTGTTGAAGAAAATTTGATCTACTTCAATGGTATCCATCAATCCTATGGATGACTTTAGATGCATGATCAAGCCCCCTGTTCTGACATTACTACTAGATGGCACATTGCATGAATTTTGACGGGGTACACTCCGAACAAAATAGCCAAAATCATTTGACAGATTTGAGTTCGTTGTTCTCATTCACAACAAAAGGATCACTGCCTGAAACAACCTAGGTTGGTTGTTCTTCATTCCCAGCCTCTTCCTCTTCTATCATCACTGCCTGAAACAACCTAGGTTGGTTGTTCTTCATTCCAGCCTCTTCCTCTTCTATCATCACATTCTCATTTACATACATCCCAACCTCTTTTATTGTCACATTCAAATGAAATATGTTCATTATATTAACATCGATGTTGTCATTTTTCAATAAGACACCTGATGGACAAACATCATGCTCATTGACATCTACTCCAAACATGGGTTGGTCTTCTCTCTCTGGGAAATCAAATGTTGCCTCGCGATGAATTTCTTCAATTTTCTCAAGATTTACAAATACCTGCAGTCTAATACGGTCCTACTTTGAAAGGAGAAATTTAACATCAGCATCGTCCATTAAGCATACTGGAGGAGAATCAATATCCATCTTATATGTCACCCTTATTATAATCTTGAACTCTGTCGAACTAACTTGCATGGTCTCATATACTAGATTTACCAGCTCATTATATATTAATGTACTTGAAACTAGCAAACCATTCAAACAGCCTCCCGTATAACGTTTTTTTGTGTCGTCCCATGTACCACCATAACATAAGAATATATATTTCTCCATCTTTCAAGAACAACAATACACAAAGTGAGTAGTTAGGAAAATTAGTTATTGTTAAATACTCACTATACTCGATCCTCATTACTCGCTTTTCGCTACTCGATACTCAATATTCTTAACTCAATGTCTATTATTTCATAGCTTTCTCTCCACTCATACTTACTCCACTGGGAGCTACTCACATGTCTCAATGCATACTCACAGACTCACACTCACTCGTTCTCTTTGCTACATTCTTATTTCTCGCACAACATCAGAAAAGTAAAAAATGTGAGCAAAAAATGAGGAAAAAGCTGGCACATTTACTTACTTGAGGTGTGAGACAATGTAGTGAAATGATCTGAATGCTTTTATAACTTGGTTTCTATAAAGAAAAATAAGTTTTGTGAAGTGGGTTTTTTGGAGGGAAAGTGAGCTCGATTTTCTCTTTTGTTTTAGTTCTACTTGTTCTTAGTTAATAAAAATAATTACTTCACATTTCAAGAAATTGATTTGAAAGAATAGTGAGAATTTCTCAGAAAATTTCTCAATTTTTGTATGTTCGTACATGAGCATTAACTATAGAGCAGGTCCTCTAACGGCACGGACAATTCAAAATGATCGAGTATACATTAATCGAGTATCGATTCTGATGTGGCTATGATCAAGTATACACGTGTCGATGCATATATCGAGTGACCATGCATTTGTGTATTAAGTGGTCGTGCATCGAGGATCATGTGATGAGTCAATAAGGAACGAGTAACGAGCCATCAAGGATCGGGTTCCTTGGTAGTGCCAGGTGCGCTGGGTGCATCTCAAGGACGAAAGAACCCGATCCTTGATGGCTCGCTACTAAATTAAGTCTATATAAATATAGTCATATGGGTTTTACCCGAAATTAATCCAGAGTTATAGGTTTCCAACCCATATGACTTGTCACATGTCTACATGCACATTACTATAATATAATGTCATCGCAACATAATTCATTTAAAAAAACTATTTAGAAACTTGGCCACAAAACATTATGATACATATTCAACCAACTACTTTATTCAAAAGATATAATTTTTAATAGTGGAGAATCAAATTAAAACTAAGTTCATAATTTTCGATAACCATTTTATTTTATTTTATTTGAATGTTTGAAAACTAAGTCATTTTCTTTGAATGATTTGCATTTTCTTTAAATAAAAGTGTTGAATTCTCAGCAAATTTCAAAACGAAAATAAATTTTTAAAAACTACTTTTTATTTTATATTTTAATTTGGGCTTGATTTTTTAAAATATTGATAAAAAATTGATAACAAAGTAAATAATTTAGGAGTGGAATGAATATATTTATATAGACTTAAGTTTCAAAAACCAAAAATTAAAACTCCGTTTGGTAACAATTTGGTTTTTGGTTTTTTATTTTTGAAAATTAAGTTTATAGACACTACTTCTATCTTTAATTTTTTTTTTTTTTTTTGTTATCTACTTTTTAGTGATGATTTAAAAAATCAAACCAAGTTTAAAAACTAAAAAACTAGGTTTTAAAAACGTGTTTCTATTTTTAGAATTTGGCTAAGAATTCAACCATTTATTCAAGAAACATATAAATCATTATAAGAAATGTGAAGGAATTAGACTTAATTCTTTAAAATACAAAACAAAAACTGAAATGATTATCAAATGAGGTCTAAAAATCGAATAATTAACCATCTAGTTCTTAATAAACAAATAGTTCAAAAGAACAAAAATAAAAATTAATAATAAAGTGAGGGAAGAATCAAAAGGAGATCAGGGAAGGCATTGGATGCATTGAACATATATTACCTTTAGAAAAAGGCTTATGCCAAAAGATATATGCCCCAATTCTTAAGCTAATACAATTAAATAAAATTGAGATAGCCAAGTTTAGTTTAATATATTCTTTTGTTTTCTTAAGAAAGGGAATTTAATATATTCTTTTGAATAAACTAAAAATATATGTTTGATAGAAAAATTATAAGATTAGGCTTGCTTGTTTGCTTTTTTTATTTTATTTTATTTTATTTTTCTCCTTTTTAATAATGGCTTATTGCTAACTCCAATTAATTAAGATTTTGCTAGATAACAATTCAATTTTTAAAAAATTATGTTGGCTTTCTTACCATTTTTTCTTACTAGTTCTCATATTTTAAGACTAGAGTCATTTGAATTTATGGTCAAATTCTAAAATAAAATTTTAAAAATTACTTTTTCCCGAGGTTTCAAAGGTTTTCTTGAAATTTAGAAATATTCCTACAATGTTACAAAAATAAAATCAAATGTGTAAGTATGTTACAAAAATAAAATCAAAGGTGTAAGTAGTATTTTTAAAAATCGTGTTTGTTTTCCTATAATTTTGTTTACAATGATTTTCATATTTTCTTACTAGAGTCATTTGAGTTGGGAAAATTAAAAGGATATTATTCTTTTAGAAACTATTTAGGAAAATATTGTTGTTTTCAAACTATTTGTAAAAATATTATTTATTTTTTTTAATAACTCGAGGGTTCAAAATTCGACCAAAGTAGGTCGAATTTTGAACCCTCGACCTTGCCCTTTCGCTTTTTGAAACATTATTATTTTGAGCCTGTTTAATTATCATTCCGAAGACCTTCCTCGATCAAAAGATCGTATTTCTAAATTTTCATAAGGTCCCTAACGAGCTAATGAATCTCCTTCTTTTTGCCACTGAACTTCCCAATCAAATTCGTCATAACACTCATAATTATTTGATGTGTTAAAAATAATTTTGTATTGGGAGAGGGTAAAAAAGAGGTCAATAAGAGAGAGAGTGAGATTTTGAGAGAGAGCGAGAGTTTGAGAGAGTGAGATTTTGAGAGAGAGCGAGATTTTGAGAGAGCGAGATTTTGAGCGAGAGCGAGATAGCGAGATTTTGATAGAGAGCTCAGTACACTTCAATTTTTGGGTCATCCGTACAAATTTTCCTTTTTTTTCTTTTTTAATTATTACACATTCCACCTTCTTCTTTCTTTCTTCCTTTCTTTTTTTTTTTATTTTCCATTTTATAAAAACAATTTCTAAAAATATTTTATTATTTTATTTAAACTCTAAAAAGAATAAATTAAAAAAAATAATATCTCATAAAAATAAAAAAAAAATGTAAATTAAATATCTCATTTATATAAAAATAATTACAAAAATCAATGTGTCTCACAAGGCGGACATTGTCGATTTCGAGCTGTTTGTCGTCGTCACTTCGAACTTGAGGTTGCTCGGGTTCTTCTTAATGTTGCTCTGGTACCTCTACAGGCGCTTCATAATACATATAATGAATTTCCTCCATATAGCTTTGGTTGTCACTACATATAGCAAGAACCTAGTTCGGATCATTCGCAACCTCACGGAGTCTACTGTTNTAGTGGAGGAACAATAGGTATATCGTACATATAATGAATTTCCTCCATATAGCTTTGGTTGTCACTACATATAGCAAGAACCTAGTTCGGATCATTCGCAACCTCACGGAGTCTACTGTTATTCGATCTCTGAAAATTATAAAACAATTAGACAATATTTAAAATAAGTTTAAATTAAAAATAATTAGATAATATTCGTTCATTACCAGATGACCCACAGCTGCTCCCGGACGAGTGACGTAGCGCTTTGTGATATTATTATACCAATGAATATATTATGGAGTGACATCTGTGTCAAACTATTCAAGAAAAACCCCACTACAATAAACCTTGCACGATAATGTCATCGCACTACCAAATGTGCAACTTTTTCGGACCAATCTTCAGTCCTTAGGTCAATATCATGCAGGATTCAGTATTATAAGGCAATGAGACATCCTGCTGAAAATCAAATTGTCTCATCACAGGAAGATGTCACTCACCAATGTGAAAACATATGAGAGGACTCATCGTCCGCCATATGTTTTGACCGTTAGTACAAAAATTAGGCAAAGTATGTATAATAATTTTGTACGGCTCCCAAATAACCTGAAACACAAAATATTATATTAGAGAATATTAAAGACAAATACAATAAAAATGTGTATAAAATAATCAATTAGGTTCCGTGTAATGTACCTGTTCAGGTTGAAGCAGATCAAACATGTATCTATACTGGCTAACTACATGTGTGGTTGTCCTAGTCACACAAAATTTGTCTCTCCACCTAAATTTTTGAATTGATAATTTAGAATTTAAATTAATTAGATCAGTGATATAAAAATTAAATTAAATTAAAACAATATACCGAGAACCGTAGACTCATCCAACTAACTGAGCGTCATTAACATGTTGTAGCTGTGGAGCCATTGTTGGAAATCGCTCCCAAGCCCATAGTTGCAAAAGTATGAGAGGCCCAGCTATCTCTCGAACCTCAGGTCTTGTTGGTTTGCATAGTTGTCTATACAACCATGCCAAACATGCTCCACCCCACGAATACCGCCCCACATCATGGACGTTAGCTAACAGTGATAGGAACATCAAGTGAACAAAATGACTTGATTTATCTGAAAACAGACTTCCACCCATCATTTGTAGTATATATGCTGCGCATATCTTATGACGGTTTCCTCGTCTGCATCATCTGTGAGCTCACGAAATTGTGTTCCTAACCATAGGTAGGTGGGGTCGCACCGAGATACAATTGACAAACTTCTGACCAGTCATCGTACATCACTCTAATGACCAGCTCATCGCCAACAGGTAACCCCAACAACACTTCTATGTCTTGTAGAGTGATAATGCACTTTCCAACAGACATATGAAATGTATGTGGCTCGGGCCTCCATCTCTCGACCAAGGCTGTTATCAGATGCCAGTCCAACTGAATAAATCCTAATCTGGCAACCCTACAGAATCCAGATGTGCACAGTAGCGATAGTATTCAAGAAGTATATTAAAAAATATTAAAATTTTTAGTTTATAAACATAAACTTTTTAAGTTTTATGAACAAATCAACTTTTTAAACATAACAATAAATTAAACTTTTTATAACTATTTTTAAATATAATAATAAATTAAACTTTTTATAACTATTTTTAAAATAACGACAAATTAAAATGAGGTAAACTTTTTTAAACTATTTTTTCAAATTTAATACAAATAAAAAATTAAATTAAATTAAACTTTTTCCAACTATTTTAAACTATATTTTCAAAGTTAATACTAGAAAATATTAACTTATCACAATAAACATAACAACAATAATTTTCATACAAATAAACTAAAATTTTCAAACTATATTAAACTTTTGAAACTATACTAAACTTGTTAACTATCACAATAATTTTGTATTAAACTATAAATATCAACTTCTTAAACATAACAATTAACAATATTTTAACACTATAAACATCAAAGTTAATATTAAATAAATCAAATATCATAAGAATAAACTAAACTTTTCAAATATCATAAATTCAACTCACAGATTCGACGGTAGTTCTCTTTTTTCCTTCAAAGTGACAACATTCACCCTTTTTTCCTGTTATTTGTTATCTGATTACAACTACAAAAAAAAAAAAAAAAAAATTAAAAATAATAATATATAGAACAAAAATAAAATTTATAATTATTCTTAAAAAATAAAAATTTAGTAGAGTAATGAACCAGTATAGTTGTGTGAGAATAATTTGTATTAAATGAAATACAAAAAGAGAAATGGAAATGGAAATGGGAGGAGAGGAAGATGATTTTGAAGGCTTATTTTCGAAGGCAACGAGGGGGCAGTGAGCTATGAAGGGGCAGTAAGCAAATCAAGGGAAGAGGAGTGAGCAAAATCAACAATATTTCTCTAATAAGTTTCAAAACAACAATATTTCTCTAATAAGTTTTGAAAACAATAATATTAATATTAAAAGTCCCATTTGAGTTCATAGTAAAATTCTAAAACAAGTATCGACAAAAATCACCTATTTTTAAGAAAATTTGAATCGAGTGGCAATTTAAGAATATGGTTTTGTAATCTCCTACGTTTGAAAAGGTAGAAATTTTTTGTTTTGATATTTCATTTTTTTCGTTGTTCCAAAATTATCCCATTTAATAAACTTACCTCAACTTTGTGTTTAAAGAAGAAGAAAAAAAAATATATATATATATATATGACCTCCACTTCAATCAATTTCGCCTGCAATTTCAATGGAACAGTCACTGCCGAGATCCAGTGTATGAGTTACATAATTGATGATCCAATGGAACAAAATTTTACAATATTCAAATGTATGAGTTACATAATTGATATGTTAACTAAAAAAAAAAAAAATTTACATATATAATAACCCAAGTATATCAATAAGCTGATATATTATCAAAGTGTATTAGTAAGTTTATATATTTAATATTAAGATGTGAAAGTAGGTCATATAATTGATATACCTAAAAGTGAGTATATCAGTAAAACATGCGTATTTCATTTTATAAACATGATATATAATCCAAGTGCATAATAGATAGACAAATTCTTGAAATAGAAACAAGATTCAATTACTTCATAAATCCATAGACAAATTCATGAAGAATTACAAGTTATTGATTACAAATAAAAAAAAAAAAATCAAAATCTAACCTAGGTAGGAAATAAAATTACCATAGCGACTAATTGATACAGGGAGAAATTCCAGCCTCCATTGAAATCGTGCTTCCTCTTTCAACAAAAATGAAAGAAAACTATTTATAGTTGCAAGGATAGCGTCTCGATATCAAGGCCAGCGTTGCAATGCAAAATCGTAGAAAAGCCAAGAAGCGTTGGGTGTTGCAACGTTGCGCTGATGCTTGGTTGCGCAAGGCGCAGGGGATGAATTGCGTCTAAATCCGTAGCGTTGCAACGCTGTGAGGAGCGTTGCGACGCATCGAATTTTTGCAACAAAAAGCGAGCATTTTGTCTTTAACTCGATACTCAATGCTCGATGGTCCTTTACTCGATACACGATGCTCGATTACTCAGTAGCATTTACTCGATGACCTTTTAGTAATTACTCGATGACTCGACAACCTTACTCAATTATACTCGATAGTATTCAGGTAAATACTCGATGCTCGATTAATTGATCACAACCACAATCAATTATACTCGACAGTCTCACTAGAGATCTCACGTAAAACGAACTGCTCGAACCAAGCGAACTGAATGCGAACTAGATGTAAATCGAGTCGAACCGCACATGAACCGAAAAAAAAACTCCATCTCGAAGCGTTGCAACACTACGAAAAATTCTTCTATTTGCCATTCACAGCATTGCAACACTACTGTATAGTAGCCACTGTACAATTGCGAAATCCATCGATCCTTCTTCGATTTGGGCCTCATTTTCTCTAAAAATTCACTGAAATGATCACAAACGACTCAAAACATTTAAATCACAGATTCCATTGCAATTAAATGCCCAAAACATCGGGCCATTACAAACCAATTTGTAAAAGAAAGCGATAAATCTAAGGTCTAAGGTCCAATCCCGAAATTATCCATAATTGCAAACCATTCGCAATCCAAACCCATTCATCATATGAAAAATTTGTATAATGCAACCCACCAAATCTGTAAAAACAATTCGGGAAAAAAAATTGGGACCAAAACCTTGCTCTTATACCAATTGAAGGAATGGTGAAGTTCTATTGCAGAAGTGGGATCGTCCCAATTTTTTAATTTTCATAGAATACAAAAAAATCACAGAACAAGATTATGTAAATTTTCAGAAAAATTAGAGCATCCAATTGAAGAAGAAATTTAGGGTTAGAAATAACATACACTTGAAGAACCGTTCATGAATCTTCTTCTCCAAATTAATTGATCACAATCAAGGAAAAACATAATGGTCACCACCACAAGATCTTCCTCGTTATTCTCTCTAAAGAATGAGAATTTACAGGAGTGAGCTTTGTAATCTTTTGGGAGAGGGAGAAAGATTTGAGAGAGCAATTTTCTTTTGCAGTGAGTTCTTCAGAAAAGCTAGAGAGAGTGATTGTTCTCAATGAACCTTTTATTAAGAAGATGAAAAACCACTTCACGTAACCACGATCAATCAAGAGAGAAAATAGGTGGAGGGAGTTACAACTCCCTCCAAAATTAATTTTTAAAAAATCAATTAATTAAATTTAATAAACAAAAATTATTTAATAANCTTATCATATAGTATATATTAAACTATATGTTATATCAAATATAACACATAGCCTATAGCTTTTATATTGTATCAAATACAATATAACTTATAGTTTTAATTCTGTCGATTATTTGGAGTATTTAATATAAATCGCGTTTATACTAAATTTAATTATATGAATCCAATTCACATAATTAATATTTGAATCATATTCAAATATTTAGTTCCTCTCAAATAAACTTTATGTTATAATGTATCAAATAAATTATATTAATTATATCACATATAATTAATTTCCTCAATTAATTTGAACAATTTAAATTAACCCAAAATTAATTCTCATTAATCCCTATTGAGCTATAGAGGGGACCTTATGGATCGGTAGATTGAAACTCTAATGGTACTTAAATAATTAATTAAACTCTTTTACCAATCGGTTTTTCCCTACGGTTGGCTCATTCGGGCGGAACTCTAGAAATCTAAAATGAGGGGTTACACTTACAAGAAAATTTTAAGCTAGTTAACAGTTTCTGGAATGAACAACAGTGACTGATATTTATGATAAGAAGGATTTGTTCTGAATATTGGTTGAGATGGTCTCATTTCAGTGAAGGGGTACCTGATCAAACTACGGTGGCTTTTACCCTGCCTCACTGAAACATCATTGCAAAATAGATGTCACATAGGGTGCTTTAAACTTATTTTGTAAATATGATCGGTTTTTCCCAATAGGTAATGTTTGAATACTAATATAAATAAATCATATGTTTCAGCAAATTTCATGATGACTTCTGCAACACCCGCTGACAAACTTATCGAAAAAAATTATGCTACATGGAAAAACAAAATCAACATAATATTAATCATTGATAACCTGAGATTTGTCCTAATGAAGGACTGTCCTCTTGTTCATGCTCAAAATGTTTCTCAAAACGTTTGGGAGGCATATGAGCGTTGGATACGGGAAAATGAGAAGGCTCGAGCGTATATATTAGGAAGCCTTTCTGAAGTCTTGGCCAAGAAGCATGAGCCCATGATCATTGCTCGTGAGATCATGGAGTCCCTGTGGGGGATGTTTGGACAACCGTCCGCATAACTCAGTAATGATACTCTAAAAAACATCTTCAATGTCTGTATGTAAGAAGGGGCATCTGTTAGAGAACATGTTCTCAACATGATCGTCCACTTCAACGTGGTGGAGATGAATGAGTCTGTCATCGATGAGGCCAGTCCAGTTAGCTTCATCATGGAATGTTTACCTGAAAGTTTCCTGCAGTTTCGTAGCAATGTGGTTATGAATAGGATTGACTACAACTTGACCACCTTGCTCAACGAGCTACAAACATTCCAATCCTTGATGAAATCCAAGGAATAGAAGGGTGAGGAAAATGTTGCCATGTCCTTTAAAATGTTTTACAAAGGACCGTCCTCTGAAACTAAGTCTGTGATTTCTTCTTCCAGCACCAAAAGGTGGAAGAAGAAGAAAGGTGGAAAGGGGAATGCTAACCCACCAACTACTACCCAGAAGGGTAAGAAGGCCAAAGCTGCAAAGGGAATCTATTTCCATTGCAACCATGAGAGACACTAGAGGAATTATCCCAAATACTTGGCAGAAAAGTAGAAGGCCAAGCAAGGTAAATGTGATTTACTTATTTTGAAAACTTGTTTAGTGGAGAATGATGATTCAGCCTGGATAATTGATTCAAGCGTTACTAACCATATTTGTTCTTCATTTCTGGGATAGTTCTAGGCGGCAATTGGAGGCTGAGGAGATGGTGACACGTGTTGGAACTGGGCATGTCGTCTCAACTACGACAGTGGGAGGACTCCGACTTACTTTACAGAATAGTTATATTTTATTAGAAAATGTATATGTTGTTCCTAAATTTAAGATAAACTTAATTTCTGTAAAGTGTTTACTAGAACAAAAATATTCTGTTTCATTTAATGTAAAAAAAAAGTGTTTATTTACAAAAATAGTATCAATATTTATTCTAGTAAGCTGGAAGATAATCTTTATGTGCTAAGACAATTAGCAACTAAAGCCCTTCTAAATACTGAGCTGTTTAAAACTACGGTAACTCAAAATAAAAGACTTAAAATTTCTCATAAGGAAAATGGCCATCAATGGCACCTAATATTAGGAAACATAAATCTCAATAGAATTGAGAGATTGGTTAAGAATGGACTTCTATGCGAGTTAGAAAAAAATTCTTTACTATATATGAGTCATGCCTTGAAGGAAAAATGACTAAAAGATCTTTTATTGGAAAAGGTCATAGAGCCAAGGAACTCTTGGAACTTGTACATTCAGACCTCTGTGGTCCAATGAACGTTAAGGCAAGAGGAGGGTTTGAATATTCCATCACTTTTACTGATGATTATTCTAGATATAAGTATGTTTATTTAATGCAACATAAGTTTGAAACTTTTAAAAAGTCAAAGAGTTTAAGGCTGAAGTTCAAAATGCATTAAATAAAACATTTAAAATATTTTGATCTGATCCAGGTGGAGAGTATTTGGATCTTATATTCCAAAACTATTTGATAGAACATGGAATAGTATCCCAACTCTCAGCACCTGATGCAACTCAGCAAAATGGTGTATCATAAAGGAGAAATTGAACCCTATTGGATATGGTTCGGTCTATGATGAGTAATGCTTCCTTACTTGACTCGTTTCGTGGTTATGCAATATAGGCTGCAGCTTACATTTTGAACTATGTTCCCTCAAAAAGCATTACTAGAATACCTTTAGAATTATGGTATGGTCGTAAAGGTAGTTTACGTCATTTCAGAATCTAGGGTTACCCAACATATGTGCTTGAGGCAAATCCTAAGAAATTGGATCCTCGTTCAAAATTGTGTCTATTTGTAGGTTAGCCTAAAGGAATGAGAGGTGGTTACTTCTTCGATCCTAAGGATGGTGTTTTTGTCGAAAAATGCTACCTTTTTAGAAGAGGACCACATAAGGGAGCATAAGCCCCGCAGTAAGATTGTGTTGAGTGAACGTTCCAATGAAACTACTGAACCTTCAACAAGAGTTGTTGAACAACTCAATACCTCAACAAGAGTTATTGAAGTTGGATCATCTAGTAGGTCAAATCCACCTTAAGTGTTGAAGGAGCCACGACATAGTGGAAGGGTTGCGAACCCACCTGTTCATTATATGGGTTTAACAGAAACCTTAGTTATCATAGCTGACGGAGATGTTGAGCATTCGTTGACTTATAAGAAGGCAACAAAAGATGTTGATAAAGATGAATGGATCAAAGCTGTGGATCTCGATATAGAGTCTATGTACTTCAATTTGGTTTGGGATCTTGTAGATCAACCTGATGGTGTTAAACCTATAGGTTACAAGTGGATCTATAAGAAAAAACAGGGTGTTGATGGGAAGGTGTAAACCTTCAAGGTTAGACTTGTGGCAAAGGGTTATACCCAAGTTGAGGGACTTGACTTTGAGGAGACTTTCTTACCTATTGCCATGTTAAAGTCTATCTGGATCTTCCTATCCATTTTCTCGTATTATGACTATGAGATTTGGCAAATGGACGTCAAGATTGCTTTTCTGAATGTTAATCTTGAGGAGAACATTTATATAGAGCAGCCTGAGGGATTCATAACCCAAGGTCAAGAGCAAAAGGTTTGCAAGTTTAATTGGTCCATTTATGGATTGAAGCAAGCTTCTCGATCTTGGAATATAAGATTTTATACTGCAATCAAATCTTATGGCTTTGATCAAAATGTTGATGAGCCTTGTGTATACATGAGAATCATTAATAGTTCAGTAGCTTTTCTAGTGTTGTATGTAGACGATATCCTACTCATTGGAAATGATGTAGTTCTACTAAATGAAATTAAGAATTGGCTAGCAACCCAATTCCAAATGAAAGATTTGAGAGAGATGCAGTTTGTTCTAGGCATTCAGACCTTTAGAGATCGAAAGAACAAAACATTAGCCTTCTCTTAGGCATTGTACATTGGCAAGATGCTTGTCAAGTTTTCGATGCAAAACTCCAATAGAGGTTTACTCCCATTCAGGCATAAAGTTATATTGTATAAGGAACAATGTCCTAAAACACCTTAAGAGGTTAAGGAAAATGAGATGGATCCCCAATGGATCGGTTGTTGGTAGCCTTATGCACGCAATGTTATGTACTAGACCTGACATCTATTATGCAATGGGGATAGTCAATAGATATCAGTCTAATCTAGGATTTGATCACTGGACCGCCGTTAAGAACGTCCTTAAGTATCTACAGAGAACGAGGGACTACATGTTCGTGTATGGTTCTAAGGATCTGATCCTTATAGAAAACACAGACTCTGACTTTTAGATTGATAAGGATTTTAAGAAATCTACATCATGATTAGTGTTCACTCTTAATGGACAGGCAGTAGTCTAGAGGAGCACCAAGCAGGGGTGCATTGCTGACTCCACTATGAAGGCTGAGTACGTAGCGGCTTGTAAAGTTGATAAGAAAGCTGTGTGGCTCAGGAAATTCCTGACTAATTTGGAATTGGTTCCAGATATGTCTAAGCCTATCACTTTTTATTGTGATAATAGTGGTGATGTGGCTAATTTCCAAGATCCTAGGAGTCATAAGCGCAGGAAGCACATAGAGCATAAGTATCATCTCATCAGAGATATTGTGCATCAAGGGGATGTGATCATCACGCAAATAGCTTCGGAGCACAATATTGTTGATCCATTTACAAAGGCCCTCACGGCTAAGGTGTTTCAGGGTCACCTACAAAGTATGGTTCTATGGGACAGGCCACGTCTAGTCTAGGACAAGTAGGAGATTTTGTACTGGGCACGCTAGTTTATTATTTTGTGTGTACTTTTATATTAGCATGACTTTTATATTGTATAACCCACTAGCTTTAAGACAAGTGGGAGATGTTTGGGTTGATGTCCTAAATCTCGTGGGTTCTGTAGTTTGTAATTGTAGTGTACAAACATTTTATTTATTTAATAAAATACAAGATGTTTTATTCAACATTTAGTAGCATTAACCCACAAACCAATAAACTAACATCTAAGGTTATCTTATGTAGCTTAAACATGTATATAGATACAAGTGGATCATGTTTAAGTGATAACGTAAATAGTCTGTACTACATGGATAAGGTTGGGTACTTTATCCTGGTAACACTACGAATACGGCCCGTTTTGTAGATGTTACAATTGTTGTAAAGTGTCACAAATCATCTGATCCTGATCATTCATGTGAAGACATGTAAGCGGGGGTATTCTATACAAAGGACTTTGAATAATACCGGACCACGAAATGACTAGTCTCGTTATATAACATCATTAATAATAGAAACTTACATTTCACTAGGATGACCATAGGTGACGTGACCTGAATCCTGACTAAGTTGTGAACTCCTGCCTATGAAGGCGGTTCTTTGATTTGTATGGGTGAGAGTTGCCAGATCGTCGACTCAATAAGTCTACCATTTTGGAAATTCGTCTGATTGGGAGCTGGGAACACAGCTACACAAGACAGAATTCACTCCTTCCCTAACGTCTAGGTAAGTAGATAAATTGCTCCCTTAAAGGTTGATTCTGAAGCTTTAACAATGTGGTGCTATACTTTCTCTTGGCCCGTGAGGGGTTTGAAGGAAATCGGAAGCGAGATTTCCATGAGCAGCGGAACAAGACTATTCCAAATTACAATCATGAATCAACAAATCATTCACAGTCAACTTCAAACAAACAGTTATGCGATTCATACAGAAATTACAGCATGAAAAAATACAAAGGAACAGAGAGTAAAACTCTACGTACATAGGCAGAAACGTCTCCACGCTCCAATGCGCGACTCTGATCGAACAACGGCAACCACGAGC
>NC_052355.1:18729342-18754198 GCF_009727055.1 Benincasa hispida | reverse complement strand
TGAGCACTCGATCTACACGATCGTAACACCGCCACGAACACAGCACGAACACTTCGCACTCGTCCTCAACGATCTCCTCGGTCACGAACTCCTCCACAGCACCATGAACGGCCTCCAGAAAACCTCGACGGTGTCGAGTTGAGTCTGACACCACCAAACAAGGCGACCTTGGTATTCTCGGTGTGAGAATCCAAAGGGTGGGCTCTGTTCGAACTTGGTATGAGGCAGACGAAGGAGGAAAACAATGATCGCGGTACACCGACTTAGGCAAGTGGGAGAAGGCGGAGACGCTATCATATAGGTCGATGCCCAATCGTTAGCAAAAGTTATATGCGATTCGTTTAGCTCTATCGGTTTAGCTAGGTCTGTCGCCTACAGGACTCTATCAGGTCGTTTACTTTTAGGCCAGCGATCGTCTAGCAACGTATCCATAGTGTCACAAGGATCAGATATCCCACCTTAATCCTTATACTACAGACCTATTTAAGTTATCACTTAAGGCATGATCCACTTGTATATCACATATACATGCTTAAGTTCACATAAGATAACCAAGGAGCTTTGTTTATTGGATATAAGTAAATGCCAGAATTAAATAACACTTATTTTATTCATTGAACAATGTGTATCTTTACAAAACAACGAGACTCTGGGAGAATTAGGACACCAATCCCAACAATCTTCTACTTGTCCTAATGACTCGGGAGACTAATGTACAATACAATATAAAATATGTACAATATATAATAAACTAGGGCATACCCTAGTATCATCTCTCACTTGCCCTAGACAAGATGCCGCATGTCTCACATACCCAGACTCTCCAGGTGATCCTCGAACACTTTAGCCATGAGGGCCTTTGTAAAAGGATCAGCAACGTTGTATCCCGTAAGGATCAGATCCTTAACTCTATACACAAGCATGTAGTCCTTCGTTCTCCGAAGATACTTGGAGAACGTCTTAACCATCGTCCTGTGATCTTTGTCAACATCCTTCATTGCAATCTTAAAAGACAACGGATCATCGACCCCATCATTCGTAATGACGTTTTGGGCTTCGGTCAAACCCATGTAGCAATCTGGTGGGTTCATAACCCTCTCACTACGTCGAAGCAGTCTCAATTCTTGAGCTGGTTGACTAGACATTCCGACCTCAACAACTCTGGTTGATCTGTCGGTCTGTTCAACAACTCTTGTTGAACCCTCAGCAGTCTCAGTCTCACTTGACATCTCACGTAAAACGAGCTTACTTCGTGGCTTATGATCCCTCATGTGATCTTCTTCCAAGAAGATCGCATTAGTGGAAATAAACACTTTGTTCTCACTTGGATCATAGAAGTATCCCCTCTGATTCCCTTGGAGTAGCCCACAAAGAGGCAAACCTTCGAATGCGGTTCCAACTTCTTTGGGTTAATCACTAGCACATGTGTCGGACAGCCCCAAATCCTGAAGTGGTGTAAACTACCTTTACGGCCTCTCCATAACTCAAAAGGTGTTTCAGAAACACTTTTCGAGGGAACGTTGTTCATGATATAACATGCAGTCTGCACTTCATAACCCCAAAACGAGTCTGAAAGATGAGCATAACTCATCATAGATCGAACCATGTTCAACAAGGTCCTGTTTCTTCTTTCTGATACACCATTCTACTGAGGTGTACCAGAGGCTGAGAGTTGGGATGCAATCCCATGTTCTATCATATAGTTCTAGAATTGGAGGTTCATATACTCTCCACCATGATCAGATCGTAGTGTTTTTATCTTCTTACCTAACAAGTTTACAACTTCAACTTTATACTCCTTGAACTTGTTAAGGGCTTCAGACTTACGTTGCATTAGGAAGAGATACCCAAACCTTGAATAATCATCTATGAAAGAGATGAAATATTCATACCCACCTCAAGCTCTAACATTCATCGGACATAGAGGTCTGAATGTACAAGATCCAAGGATTCTTTGGCTCTGTAACCTTTTCCAGTAAAAGTTTGTTTGGTCATCTTGCCTTCGAGACATGATTAACATGTCGGCAAGGAGTTTTCTTTTAAACTCTTTAGAAGTCCACTTTTCACCAACTTCTCAATCCTATTGAGGTTGATGTGACCAAACCTTAGATGCAAAATATGGGCGTTTTCCTTTGTAGAAACATTTGGTCTTTTAGCTGTTGTTGTCGTACTGAACATTTTAGTGTTAAACAAGGCTTTTATGACTAACGATCTTAGAACTTATAAGTTATTTTCTATTGAACCATAACCAATCTTCATTCCATTCTAAAAAATAAACACTTTATTCTCAGAAAAGGAGACAGTATAGCCTTGTTCAATGAGACAAGAAACCGAGATTAAGTTCCTCTTAATATGAGGAACTACAAAAACATTATCCAGTAACAGATAATGTTTCTTGTCAACAAATAACTTCAGCCTGCCTACAGCAACAGCTGAAACAACCTTACCAGTACCGACTCGAAGAGTCATCTCTCCCTGTGGCAACGTTTTCCAGGAACTGAATCCTTGGTAAGAGGAACGGACATGATTGGTAGCACCTGAATCGAGGATCCAGGCAGAATCATCATTCTCTACCAGACATGTCTCTAAGACCAATAAATCATATTTATTGTCTTGTCTCCTCTTTTGGAGAGTAGTGGGATGGAGTTCGTTTGCCATGAAATTCGTTTCACACGATTCTTTCCACTGTAAATAATCGGTCATTTTAAAAGCTTTAAACGGAAATACTAACGAGTTGTTGAAAAGAAAAACACATTGACCTACGTTAGGTTTTAAGCAAATACCCGTTGTAAAATAAAACAACATCCAACAAAGTTTTAGCCAAACTAACATGAACCTCGTGCGACATCTAGTTTCGCAATGACGCTTCAAAGGTTTAGGACAAAAGCCGCCGAAGGGAGGTCAGTTATCCATCCTTTGAATTGAGAAGTTCTCAACCAGTCATTAATACCAAAACAACTTTTGCTCCTATAACAACTAGCCATCATTGATTTGGCCAAGATATTATTAACTTATTTAACAATCTCCCGTAAGTGTGACCCGTAATTTTAAGCCCTAGAGGTCCGTCCCAAAAGGCCAATCCGAAGGAAAAAAATCCGATTGGGGAAAAACCTAAAGCGACTCTATCCTTTTCTGGAGTTCACCTTGATATTGACCAACTGCACAAAACACATCCTAAGGGGGCCGCTTCCAGGGCGACACAAGGGCGTACAGAATGATCTCACGGTAAGAACCAATGACAAAGACCATAGGACGTGTTGACACACAACCTTCACCCACTTACTATAAATACTCTCTCCGTCCACCTTGATATTGACTCATGCAAACACCATCCTAAGGGAGATGCATCCTAGGGCATCTCAAGGCCAAGCATGAATCTAACGGTGTGAACATACAGGGAGAAACGTGAGTGAAATCATAGACATATCTAATACGCCTTCTCTTCCCACTGAGTATTTTATAACCTAGGGTTTAGTTTACTTAGAAAAAAACATGGCTAAGGATTTTAACTAAGTGACTTTTAAGTTTTCCCAAGAGTAACTTTTACCTTGGATTGAACAACTTTTGATCATCATCCATTAAACTCTTTAACGGAGTCTTTGACCAAAACGTCGCATGCTTGTTGAAAATCTATCTAATTCACCTTTCCAGGTAGGTTCCCAGGTAGTGGTGTTATGTTTCCGTTAACTTAAGAACCCTAGCCTAGCCAGAACCCGCCTTAGACAAAAGGACCCTTATAGATAGGTTTACAACAAATTTAATCTTTTATTCTAACCAATTTAATCCTATTAAACGGATTTTAAAAGATTAATCTAGGTTACTAAACTCTTTAGAACCACTTGAACTTAGGTCTATCTCAATGCAATTTTAAAACCTTTCTAAAAAAAATTGAGTTCACCCTAAGTCCGCATGTAACTCTGAATTCTTGATTTTAGGTCTAATTTCCTTTATAACACTTATAAACAGAAACAACCACCACAATACGAAGCAAACACATGCAAGGCATTCATAACGCTTATAAACAGCCTAAGTGTCATGCTCAATGCATTGTCCATTCATTACTACTTCTTTTATATAACACTTATACAAAATCGCAATGAAACAAGCAAAACATGCTTGCATTCACCCTTAGACTATAACATTTATAATAAAAGGATGATGCATGATAATGCTCAATGCATGCAAAATATAACTCTTATATTTCATGATGCATGTGCATGCTTTCAAATAATTTCTTCATGCAAGATTATAACATTTATAATACATGATGCATGAGTAATTGCACAACCTAAGGTGGGTTTTTAACTATATGACAAACACTTTGACATATAAGCACCATACATCACATGTATAAGCAATAAAAGTTGATGAACTAGGTAAAATTGCCTTAAAACACAAAACAAAGCTAACTATTACAAAGACAAGGAGTCTCTGGTTCAAACAGGCGAACTGGGTCTTGAACTGCTCGGTAAATCATGCTTCTCCAACCATCCATTGTGTACTAAGCACCCCGTGATCGTCTACACGATAAAACAAACCCTTTGTTCTATCACTTACCAGTGCTCCTAGAGTTAAACGATCGTTTAGAATTTACTATATGATCGTCTAGAAAAATCCAAATGATCGTATAGTTATTATTACACAATCGTGTACCTTTATTAAGCGATGAAGCCTGAAGTACGCAATCGCTTAGCGCGCTTCGCAAAACGCCCGCCTTCCACGATCGTCTAAGCGACTACGATGCCGCGAAGCACCATCGCCTAAGTGATCGCTTAGCTAGCTTCTCTGTGTCGCATGCGCGCGATCGCATAGGTAGTAACTAAGCAATGAAGCTTGCTAACTACGCGATCGTCTAGCACGCGCCTTCTACTAAAAGACGAGCATCGCATGCTCCTACTACGATCGCCTACCTCCAACGCCTACGCGATCGTGTAACCAATACCACGCGATATGGTAAATGATTTACCCCATCGCTTAGCATTAGTTAAACGATAGATTAGAAAATACTACACGATCGTCTAAAAAAAATCTAAACGATCGCTTAGTAAAATCCCAATGATCGTTTACCTGAGGCTACACGATCCAACCAACGTTTGATCGTCTTCTTCATTGAGAACTGCATCGCCATGTGCCAAAGCTTCATCACTAACGACTCAACAAACTCGAACTTTTCGAATGACAGGCTCGAATACAAAGTTAATTTCGCCCAAAAACGCAGGGCCCTTACAATTAACACTTTGTAAAACTTAAAGCTTTAACAAAAAGGCAATTTAAAACCCTAAACGTTCATCAAATTCATCCACAAATGCAGAAAACGGTTAACCATAAATGCAGAAACCCACCGCGATTATAAAATGCATTCAATTCAGATATGTAATTTGGAATATCAGAGAACTTGGCTTTGATACCAATTGAAGGAAATCGGAAGTGAGATTTTCATGAGCAGCGGAACAAGACTATTCCAAATTACATTCATGAATCGATAAATCATTTACAGTCGACTTCAAACAAACAATTATGTGATTTATACAGAAATTACAACATATAAAAATACAAAGGAACAGAGAGTAAAACTCTACGCACATAGGCAGAAGCGTCTCCACGCTCCGATGCGCGACTCTGATCGAACAACAGTTACCACGAGCACGCGATCTACATGACTGCAACACCGCACGAACACCTCGCGCTCGTCCTCAATGATATCCTCGGTCACGAACTCCTCCGCAACACGAACGAACTCCTCTGCAGTACCACGAACGGCCTCCAGAAAACCACGACGATGTCGAGTTGAGTCTGACACCACCAACAAGGCGACCTTGGTATTCTTGGTATGAGAATCCGGAGGGTGGGCTCTGTTCGGACTTGGTATGAGGCAGACGAAGGGAGGAAACAATGATCGCGTACAGGACTGGGCAAATGGGAGAAGGCGGAGACCTATCGTATAGGTCGATGCCCAATCATTTAGATAAAGCTATGCGATCGTCTTGCAAAAGCTATGCGATCATTTAGCTATATCGTTTAGCTCGGTTTGTCGCCTATAAACTCTACACGGTTGTGTACCTTGGGCCAACGATCGTCTAGCAAAGCTATGCGATCGTTTAGTAAACACTGCACAATCGTTTAGCTTGCACCTGCACGATCGTTTAGCTCGTCTAGTCGTCATTTAGTAAATCCGTATTTACTAGTTTCTTTGCGCGGAGAGAGAACTCAAAATCCTTTTCAATATTTTTTTTAAAACTTCCTTTTCAAACAGGAAACCACTTTCCTTCTAAACTCACTGTTACCATGATCCAATAACCACCCACTACTTTGGTTATTTAAAAGAAAAGGAATTAATTATCTAATAATTAATATTATTATAAACATAAATGATAACCAACTTATCATACTATATTTATAACCTATAGTTTTAATATTTCATCTTAAGAAACATATAAACCATAGTTCTTTTTCTATTCTATGGTACTTAATGTAAATCTCATTTACATCAATCCTCCACTAGATGTATCTCATATATCAAACCGATTATATCATATATAATCAAAATACTACTTGTCAATTTGAACATTTCAAATCAACACCAAGAACTGATCCTCAATAGAATCTAAGCTACCAAGGGGTCCTCATGGACCTGTAGCTCCAAAGATCCAACGGTACGTGGATAATTGACTAAACTCTTTAGTCACGGGATCCACCATCCATTAACTGCCAGGCACTCCACTAAATACCGATAACTGAACTTTCCTTACTATAGATTATCCATCTTAACCAATCAGCAGTGCGACAACCCTTCACAGATCGCTCGTAAGTAAAGCTGGGCCAATAACCGTTATGCCCTGTAGTTACATCTGTCTCCTTAAGTACCACTGATCCCTCTAATGAACATAAGTCATAGTCCTACTATGACTGAGTCTTCTCTTTCAAAGAGAAGTTGTGGCCACTATGTTCAAGCCCCGAAATCAGCCCTTAAGGGAGCAATCTCTCTACTTATCCCTACTTTGGGAAATGAGTGAATTTCATATTGTGGATTGAGTTCCCAGCTCCCAGATCAGACAAGTCTCCAAAAAGGTAGGCNAGTGAATTTCATATTGTGGATTGAGTTCCCAGCTCCCAGATCAGACAAGTCTCCAAAAAGGTAGGCATGTTGAGTTAGCAATTTGGCCACTCACACTCATACTAATCAAAGGACCGCCCTCAAAGGCAGGAGTTCACAAAATACTCAGGATTGAGGTCGTGTCACCTATGGTCATTTAGGTGAGATGTAAGTCTCTAATATCAACGGCGTTATATACAGAGTCTAGTCATCTCGTGGTCCAAGTCTTATACAAACTCTTTGTATAGGACACCCCCGCTCCACGTCTCCACATGAATGATCAGGATCTATCATCTATAGTAGTTTACAACACTTGCAAACCTCTACAAAGCGGGCCGTATCCGTAGTGTCACCAGGATCAGGTATCCCACCTTAATCCTTATACTACATACCCATTTAAGTTATCACTTAAGGCATGATTCACTTGTATATCACATATACATGCTTAAGTTCACATAAGATAACTAAGGAACTTTGTTTATTAGATATGAGTAACACTTATTTTATTCATTGAACAATGTGTATCTTTACAAAACAACGAGACTCCGGGAGAATTAGGACACCAATCCCAATAGGGTTTGAACATAGTTGGACTATGACTTATTATTCATTAAAGGGATCAGTGGTACATAAGGAATCAGATGTAACTATGGGGACAAAATGGTAATTTTGACCCAACTGTACTTACGAGCAATTTGTGAAAGGTCATCGCTTTATTGACTGGTTATATCCAATGGACACAGAAATATATTTGTAGCATGAAGAGTGCGGCTGTCGGTTTTTAGTGAAGTGACCGAAAGTTAATGAATATTAAATAATTTAATTAAACAAGTTTAATTAATTATTTAAGTATCATTGGAGCTCCAATCTACAGGTCCTAAAGTCCCCTCTGCAGCTCAACAGGATTGATGAGAATTAATTTTAGGTTAATTTGAATTGTTCAAATCAATTGAAAGAATTAATTTGAAATTAATTCGGGAGGGAGTTGTAACTCCCTCCCCCTATTTTCTCTCTTGATCAATCGTGGTTATGTGAATTGGTTTTTGATCTTCTTCACAAAAGGTTTATAGAGAACAATCGCTCTCTCGGACTTTCTGAAGAACTCACTGCAAAAGAAAATTGCTCTCAAATCTTTCTCCCTCTCCCACAAGATTATAGAGCCTACTCCTTCTGTAAACTCTCATTCCTTACATAGAATATAGAGGAAGATCTTGTGGTGGTGGTCATTCTATTCCTTGATCTTGATCAATTCGGAGAAGAGGATTCATGAAGAACAACTCTTCAAAGGTATGTTATTTCTAACCCTAAATTCTTCTTCAATTGCATGCTGTAATTTTTTTGAAATTTTTTATAATCTTGTTCTGTGGTTTTTTTTTTTTTTTTTTTTTGTATTCTGTGAAAATTAAAAAATTGGGACGATCTCGCTTTCACAATGGAACTTCATCATTCCTTCACGCACAACCTTAATTGGCCAGCTGCTTGCTTATTCTTGGGTTGTAGTTGTCTACTTGTTCATCCTTCAAATTTCTAAATTCAAATTTCAGCTTTAATAACTCAATTTCCAGACATCATCTCACAAAATTTCCTTCTAGGGACTTGTACTTAAATATCTTGACTCTCTTACTTTAAAATTTGAGCATCAAATTCCTCTTCATGAGCTTAGAATCCTTTAATCTTTTCAACCTATCTGAGCAATCCGAGAAATTGAGACACTTGTGGAATTCTTCAATTTTCAGCTCCAATTTGTGGGAATTTCCATCTAGTAGCTCTAGATCATCTTCAACATTGAACAATCTTCAATTTTGCAGCAGTTCTTCCTCTTTTTCACGAGTAATTTGGACAAACGAAGCTTTCTTTACAACCTTCTTTTATACTAAGGGATGCGTGATCGGATGGCTTATTAGAGTGACACCTAGGCCACTAATTTTTACTTAAGAGCCTAATCATGCCATTTAGCCCACTAACGGGTGATTAAGCTGGTTGCTTAAGCCTCACACCAATGCATAGGCTGGTGTCCAACCAAGCCTTTTCTCTCGGCTACCGTCTACACCAACCAATGCCCTTAATTGCCTTGCTTAGACGCTTGCATCTAGGCTTGCCGCTCACCAACGCTTCAAATAACCTCTAAATCACACCTCAGTGCCCTTCATGCCAATGCCTAGTACTCACGCATGGCTATTGCCATCGCCTTGCCTCATGCCTTATCCCATACCCACACTAACCTCTTAGCATTGTTTGGTGCCCCTCCAAGGCACGCCGCTCACTCATGCCATCGGCCAAGTCTTGGGTTGCCTTCTCTCTTCTCTACCAACGACCATTAAGCCCATGCTCGGTCTCATGCTTTTGTGCCCCATAAGCACTCACCATAGGCATTTGGTGGCTCGCATGTCACCTATTCTAGGCCACGCTAACCTCCCTTGAGGTCTTCTTTGAGGCCAACACCTACTTCTCCTCATCCACACCATGTCCACGCCTTGGTAGCCATCTATCCTTTCGCATAAGTCTTCACTCCCACGCCTCTTTGCTACACTTAACCAATTTTTCCTTCTTCGCTACTTTGATGCTTGGCATGACATGACTCTAACCTCTGCAAGTCTTCCAATCTTCCGTCTAAGTGCCCGACTTCCTATGGCATCAGGGAGCCTCAAATCTCCCTCTTACAACCTTTTCTTCACTCTTGGTCCTGCTCCATGCTTAGTTCCTTTAGTTTACATTTCTCAACATTTCACTAAGTGTTGATTGTTCCATTTCCTACCCGAGAGCCCCTTTGCCTAACACTTAGAATATTTTTCCTCTTCTAAACACTTCTTTACATTCACATTACTTATAACATATTATGTAACTAGGTGGACGAGGTAAATATCATACATTAATAGACTTAAGCATATTTACTTAGTAAAATAAGTTCTAAGGTTTACATAGACTACTATCAATGGTCTATCAATAGATAATGATTTTGTTTATAATTTTGTTTTCATCAACTATACACTAGACGTTGTTATTGAATATGAAAATTTTGTTGCTTTTAGATAGTTGTGATAGACATTGTTATCACTATCTATTAGAGATAGACACTGGTAGTAGTCTATCACCATCTACCGTGACAGACTACTATCAATTGTCTATCAATATATAATCATTTGATATTGCTAGTTGTTGGTAGTTTTTTTTTCTTTTTTAGATAGTTTATGATACATGCACTAGATATTGTTATTGAAATTTTTGTTGCTTTTAGATAGTTGTGATTGACATTGTTATGAATGTCTATCATAGATAGACGCAGATAGAAATCTATCGGCATCTATTAGTGATAGAACTTGATGCAAGTCTATCACTAATAGATGTTGATAGAAGTCTATCATTGTCTATCAGTGATAGAAAATTATATAAGTCTGTCATTGATAGAGACTGATAGAAGTCTATCAGTGTTTAATCAGTGATGGAAACTGATAGAAGTCTATCATTGATATTAAGTGATAGAAACTGATACAAGACATCAATGTTTTTTTTTTTTTTTTTTTTGTTATTTCTGTAAATAGTTTAACATTTTTTCTATCTGTAAAAATTTAATTTTAATTAATTGCTAGCTTGTACTTGCTACTAATTTTATATTTATACTTTTTTCAAAAAATATAGAAATTTAATTAAATGAATTATTCACCATCGTATATTTATAACTTTTTTATTTTGGAAAGTAGTATGGTTTAATTTTTAGCACACTTGAAACAAACAAAAAAATTAATTCTATTTTAATTTTTCTCACACACGTATATAGAAATAGATAAATATTTTAAAATTTGGTAAAATTATTTTTTTACACGCTAACCGAGTATAACTTAATTGGTTTATGAGTGTGTTAAAAATCACATGTGTGTTGTTCAAATCTCCCTACTCCTAATTGTACTAAAAAAATATTTTAGCTTATATATTTAGATAAATGATTCTATAAAAGTTTATAATACTATAATATAGATATCATATATTAGTTCAAAATTACATTTAATTTTGCTTAAAAAAAATTACATTTACTTTTTAACCAATTCAAATATGTAAGAGACTATTAAATGCAATATTGATATTTTTGAAATCTATAAAACACAAAAGTCGAAAATTCAATGATCTATTTGAATTTTTTTAATGCTTAGGAGTTATATATAAATACAATTGTAGAAATTTATGGACTTAACTTCTAACCTTATATATATTTGTACTTCTCATCGTATAAATTTTTGGTTCCGTCAATGAATATATATATATGTGTGTGATGATTGGACGTGATCCATTTTTTATTTTTTATTTTGTATAGTATATAATAAAAATGATGGTCACTCCCCACCAAACTTTAATTATTAATTAATATCCAAAGCCTTTTTCTTTATCAAATATTCATACGTCGATACAAATGGGATTTTGGATATGTACTAAAAGAAATTATACAGATGCGATTTTGTATTTGTTTAATATAAATAATGAATATTAATTGATCTCCAATGATTTGATTGGAATAAGTATATAATTTAACATCATGTTTGCTTTTGTTTTTCTCAATCATTTCTCTTTTAAAAGTTTTAATTTTACTTTTTATGTATTTATAATTTTGATAATCAAGTTTTTGTTGTCATAAAATATACAAATGAAACCAATAAAATGATGAGGCTAAGAAAAATATTACTTTATTGATCGAGTTGAATGTATCTCTCATTATAATTTTCTCCAAGTAAAGCACAACACTCATCTATTTGCTAAAAAAAATGTATACATAGTATTTTACATGAGTCTTTTCTAGAAACCATTCCATAATACATGAATAATAGCAAATTTGGAGAGGAGAGACAAAAAATAGTTATTGAAATTTAAAACACGCATTTTTCAGAATAAAGATAGCTTTTCAAATTTTTAAAAATATATGACAATTTTTTCGTATCATTAATTTATGATTGAAAGTAACCGTCACTAAGTATAGGAAAATTTAAAAAAAAAAAAAAACGTGCAAATTTAGCAGGAAAATACAAAAAGTTTCCGATTTTCAACTATTTTGATATTTTTTATGTCTCCAATTCATGAGTAGAATTAACCGTCATTAAAGAGTGATAGCTCTTTAGAGTCAATAAATTGAAAATTAATTACAATACCTCGTGGTTTGAGGTTCGATTCCCCCCACACTTTAATTACAATATCTCTTAAAAAAATTGAAAATTAATTAAAAAAAAAACGTTTTAGGGAAAATTTTAAATTTTTGGCCCTTTATGATTATTTTTTTTTAGTGTCATCAATTATGACTTATATTAATTATCATAAAAAATATAATTACAGGAGAAATAGTTATTGCGAGAAATATACTCTATATATATAATAAATCTTGATTTTGAACGATAAAATTAACAATTGAAAATTTACTAAAAAGTGACATTTGAGTCTGTCGAAATCTAAAATATAGGAGAAGTCAATTTTCAAATTTTGTGAAATTATGACATTTAAATGAATTCAATATTATGCTTTGAAGATGATTTGATTGCATAGGATTTATATATTTATTTATTTATTATTATTATTATTATTATTATTATTTTGCTAGATATGATCTTTCTTTCTAGCACAAAATATATTAGTTTGTATTGGAATTTATAGGTAGATTTCTAGGTATACTTTCATGAATTATATGTTTGTTTTTTCCTTTCATATTTATTTTTTTTTCTTCCATATTTATTTTATACTTGTGAATTTTTTTAGTGGACGTGGTTGTGACTTGGGGGAGGAGATTAATGTTTGTTGTTACGATTTTAGAAAAATATTGACTTATTTCAGTAGAATGAATGTTGTTTTCTTATTAGGCCTTGCATAAATTTATTGAAGTGAACAAACGTCAAGCAAGTTATTTATATATATGTGTGTTTTTTTTTTTGGATAGTGCAAACATTTTTTTTTGCAACACTTGTGTTTAGTTTCTTTGTAAATAAGTTAACTAAAATTTGGCTACTAGTTTTCTTGTATATATTCTTTGGATAACCGATTGGCTTTATTGTTATAAATGAACATTCATATTTATAATTGTACACATTATGTCAAAGTTGGAGGAAATATAGGTGTAATGACAAATATGAAACCAACAATTATTTATCATCATAAACATTTCTTTCACTTTTCACCAAAATGTCATGAGATATATTTATATGACATTAGAATGCTGTTATTAATCAAAATTCAATGACTATAAATAAGTATCAATGATCGTAATTCAACAACGCTTAAAAAGTGTCACGATTAATTGATACTGTAAATATGTTATTATTATGTTTCTGTGATAAATTTTTATTGTTAATATAAAAGCCTAATTGACAAAAAAATCAACTTTTGGAAAATTTATCTAACAATGAAAATTTTTCATAGAAAATGTTTCATGACATGTATTAAATGTCAACAAATGCTTATTGTTAACTAAATTATTGAAAAATCATGAAAAAACCAATAATGACAGTTTTGTATGTGTCATCTAGTGGTGTTCAAAAAATCCAATGAACCGAAAAAACAATCAACCCAACCCAATCCGTGCGGTTTGGGTTGGGTTATCAACTCATTTGGGTTGAGTTGGGTTCAAATAAATAAAAATTTTATGGGTTGGGTTGGTTCATGGGTTCACCTAATATAACCCAAACCAACTTGAACCAATCCGAATTTATTATTAACTTTAAAATATGTTTTTTATTATTTATAACACAATTATTTATACATATATTGATTTTAATTTTATTTAATTCTAATATTTTTTGAATAGTTTGTTCTTCAACAACTCTCAAAATTAGTTTATTTGCACTTTAGAAAGAAAATTTTCACTATATAAATTAAAATTGAGTTGTTAATCTTAATTCAATATATGGAAATAATTAACTAGATTTTTACATATTTGTGTTTTGCTTTTTTTAGAACACAAATTTAAATAAACAACTCGATTAACCTGAACTAACCCAACCCGAATATTTTATGGTTGGATTGGGTTGGGTTCATTTTTTAATAACGGTTATTTCGATTGAAAAAATTTACAATCCGAACAATTGGATTGGGTTGGTTGGGTCTAAAAAGTCTTTCAACCCAACCTAACCCGAACACCCCTAGATTGAATAGTCTAGATTGTTCGTAGTGTCGGATCATTTCAACACCCCTAATTCAAACTACAAACCTTTTGATTGTCTAACACATCTTGAAAAAACGTATTTTACCTAAAACCAATTATAAAATGTTGATACACATACTATAAAAACAATTTCAAAATCTTTTAATGAATTTGTATATATCTAGGATATTTGTACCATTTATTGATGGGAATAAATTAATTGAAATAAATTTAATATAAATAAAAAATGAAATTAAAATATTTAAAAGAATTAGGGGACCAGTTTGAAAATTCATATATAAACTAAATAAATTGTCATTTTAGTATTGCACATTCTTTAATAATATCAAGTCTCTATAGGCTAGACCTACAAAATATATATGATTGATGTCACTTAAAATGACAAATGGTGTATATATATATATATATATATATATATATATTATTTGACCATAAATTTATATTATATCCAAAGAAGGGACCATCAATAAATATTATGTTTTTTTAATTATCATTTATATTATAAGATCATTTGCAAATCAGATTCTCTCTTGATTTATTCATTTAAATCATGACCTCAAATATTTTTTAATAACCACACACAAACACACACATATATATATATATATATTAAATGAATTTGAGGGGAGGTATTTATTTATTTTTAACCAGGGTCAAGTTGAAAAATTTTAAATAGGTATTGTAATTAAAATGTGGGATAGAGGAATCGAATCTCTGATCTCTAGATTGATAGTACAAGCACTATGTCAGTTGAGCTATGTTTATGTAGACAAAAGTGTAAGTCCACACCACCACTCCAAACTGTTATACATTATCCTATTTTATTATCACGTATATTATGGATAATATTATTTTTTATTTAAGTTGATCTACACATTTTGCTAAAGTTGGTTGCATGTATAGCAAAATCAACCAAACTAATAGAAACAATATGAAAATTTAAAGAGTGAGTATTTAACATGTAGGTTTGAAATTTTAAGCTAGAAGTTAACGAATTTGAGAAAAGTGTGTTTGGGTGTAACTTTCGGAAGCTTGTGTTCAAGAAGTCTATGTTTGTAAATTTTTATTATTTAATTAGTGGTTTTAGACTAGTTTAAAGTTGTCATCTTAATAGTTTATTTAAATTATTTTAATATAGTTAAGTTCAAAATAAAATAATAAAAATTGTGTTTAACATATTTTTGTTATTTAAAATTGACCAACTTAAATATGTGAAAAATTGACTCATTTGAACAAAATTCGTTGGGTAGATTTTTTTAAATGAGTACATAAAAAATAAAATATATATTTAATTTGTATATAATTAAGGTGAAATAGAATATCCTACATCATATATTTATTTTGCCATGAATATAATAAGTCTATAACTCGTAAATTAAATACTTTTTTAATATGTCTAATCTAAAATTATATGTAACTCACCGAATTTAGAAGAAGGATATAAATGAATGGAGATCACGTCTGAATGAGAAAGGTTTAAAGAATTGAAAGTTATACGTATGCAATCAAAGTACAAATTCAATATTGTTTATTTTACTAAATTTAGATTGGTAGTTTGTAATTCAAATTAAAATGAATTTCAATTACTTTATCGTAAAAATTTAAATGAATATTTATTTTTTTAATTTGAAAATTAAAATTTGACTAAAATTATAATTTGAATTATTTAATTTTACTAAATTTTAAAATAAAATTTTATAGACTTTTGTGACTTTAACTAATTTGAATATAATTTTTTTTATTCTAATATGCTAACTTAAAATTAAAATAAACTAGTATTATAAATCTTAAAATCATTTATTGAATATATATATATATATATATAATATATATATATATATATATATATATATTACATTTTTAAGTTTTAATTTTTATTTGGTGTTTGAGTTAGTTAAAAACCAGTATTTTGTACTCTAAGCTTAAAAAATCAATCTTTGAATTAGTTAAATTGACTAAAAAAAAACTGGAAATGTTATTAAATTAAAATAACAAAAAACATTATTGTCATGTAGAGGTACATTATCCAAAATAAACTAATAAAAGACGAAACCTCGAGAGATAATTATTTAATATGGAAAGAGAAAAGATTAGAAAAGAGAGAAATAATACTTTGAAAATTTATTGCTGTAATGAAAAAAAAACCAATAATCTTGAATAGTATTTACTATTTAAATTCATACGAAAAAATGTCGGAAGTCGAGGTTTCTTATTAAGATGTGTTTGAAAAATTGTAATTGGGTTAATTTGGAATGATTGTATTGGTTTTGGAGTCCAACCGATGTTTGATTTGTTGGGCTTAGAGTTGATTTGTAATTTGCAAGCAATTAGAGCCCAAATTCATTAAAATCCAATAATCCCTCTCCTCTCACCTATCAAGTTCATCTATTCACTCGTCTATCATCTTCCTCTCTCTCACAATCCTAACTATTTTTTAATTAACTTTTTATTTCTTTTAATCTAAAATTATCCTTTTCGTTTTTTTCGCTCTCTTATTATTTTTATATCAAGAGTTTCTAATTTAAAATTTTATTGTACGAATAATGAAATTGAAAGTTATATAATATCACAAACTCAAATAATAGAAAGAAGAAAACATTTTTTAAAAGGAAATTTAAAATGAGTAACAAATTCAAAATGTATAATTACAAGAATCACACACGGTAAAATTCTCATATTTGAATTTTCATTTATTTTGTATTCTAATTTTGCCATTTTTGCACATTCACGTTTTTGGTATATCAATCCAAATTTAAAGTATATCAATGGTGTATTTTTGTATTGATTTGTATAATTTTTGTGTCTTCTCTTTCTTGAAGGCTCGCCACTAGAGGCTGCCTTACGTTTTGCTGTTGCTGCCGACCTTGTCAGTCTTCTGGACGTAGCACGCATGGCGTTTCATATTCAAATAGAAAGTCAAAGTCCTCCTCCATAGTCATAATTTTGCTCTCTCTATCCTGTGAGGGTGATGCGATTGCATCATCATCTTGCTGCTCATAAGACGCAACATCACTTTCAACCCGATGTCAATCTAATGCGGCCGCATCAGTCAAGCTGCCTTCACGTTGTTTTTTCAGTCGTGAGACCCCCCCTCCAATATCTCTTCCTGTTCTTCCTCGGTAGAAACACATGACCGCCGGACTCATTGCTGCCCATTGGTCTCCCTCATGCAGGCCAGTTACCGTCCGCTCACGTTGTCGGCACTCAGGATTGGTCGCTGGCGTTCGTTGCATCATCTCGAGTGGCGAGGTCGTCCGATTTGGCGTTTCAACCTCCACCCTCAGCCGTCACCGTCCAACCTTCTATTGACACCGGTAGCCGCAACAAGTTTCCGGAATCATGGTTTTAGGTAAGGGCTTGGTTATTTTGGTGGATTTTCATCAAGATCTTCATCACCCATTGAAGTTTTGGCCTAACAATTAGTTTAATTTCGATTTTTGCAGTTGGATAAGTTTGGAGGTTGGCAACATTGTTGTCCAGCAATTGTGGGATCAATTTTGGTGATTTTGGTAAGATATTAAAGTTTCAAAGCCCCTGTCGACTGTGTTATGTTGCTATCCGTACCTTAAAAAAACATAATATAAGAAATGATAAGTATGAAATACTAGTAAGTGATCCAGTCCTCTAGGTGACCATGTTAACCTTTCTATCCAAGCATTGGTATACATCGGTGTACATCATTTTGTTTTTTCAAATTGACATTAAAAAACGAAACAATTTTGCATTTTGTTTTTTCAAATTGACATTTAAAAATAAAATAATTTTGCGTTGAAATAAAAGCAATTCCCAAAAAGACAAATTATACCCGGGAAGAAACCTACCTTGCAAATCTTTTGGCAATCCTATTGAATTGGGATTGAGCACCACCATTTAGAAACCTTGCAAGGAATTGAGGTTATGGAGAATTGTGAAATTCTCTCTTTTGATTTGGGAATATCACAATACCATTTTTCTTTCAAGAAGAAAAACACACATAGAGCTTGAGAACCCCACCCTAAAAAACAAAACCTTCACTAGAAGAAATTTGGGCTTTAATGTCGGTTTTAAACCGACATTAGCAACCGACATTAAAGATAGTGTTATTAAAGGCCTTTAATGTCGGTTTTAAACCAACATTAAAGGGCTTCAATAACACCATAACATAGCCTTCAATGTCGGTTGCAACCGACATTGAAGGTCTTTAATGTCGGTTGCAACCAACAGTAAAGGTCTTTAGTGATTAAAGGTCTTTAATGTCGATTGCAACCGACATTAAAGCCTTTTTTATTTTAATTCTTAACCGACATTGAAGCTCGATCAGTCCTTTTTTTTAAATTCCGTTGCCGAATCTATTTTTTTGGTCAAATAAGTTAAAAACGATATTATATGTCTCGTGTTGGGTTAGGAAATGTCCGTCATTATTTTATATTAAAAAGTATAAAAAAATTTGCATGGCGAGCCCATCAATATTTGTCTTCCACCTATGAATTTATCCACCAAAATTTGCAAAACAATACCAGAACCAGACTTTCATAGAATACAGCTTACACCAAAGCCATCATTTCTCTCATTCACAAATATCAATTAGTACTAATTCCATGAATAAATAAAATCACAATACCAGAAAATCACAATACCATGAATACAGCTTCCAATAATAAACAGATCATGTCTTCCACCTATGAATTTATCCACAAACAAGAATCACAATACCAGAACCAGACTTTCATAGAATACTTACACCAAGCCATCATTTCTCTCATTCACAAATATCATATTAGTACTAATTCCATTCACAAAGATCATGGTTAGATAAATTTACATTCATTTTAAGCCTAGATTTACATTCTATTGAGACAAAAAACAAGAATTACATCCTTACACAAATCGGCCAATAAAACTTGCCCATTGGGTCCGGATTACGTCGATCTCTCCTTGCGTATATGCATCTTTTGTATTGAACTACAAAAAGGAAAAAAAAAAAAAGAAGATAAATTCAATATAAGTTTACGTCCATTTATTAAATTAAAGCTAGTACTATATAAAAAATAAATAATTTATGCACGAGGCTAGTAATGGGAGTAGTAGGATTATGCACTATTTCGTGTATATACTTTTGCACATAGTACCCGCATCCTACATAATCTAATTGACGAGGGCACTGCATATAAAGAATTTGAAAACAATTGTTAAATTGTTATAAAGAAGTCGAATGAACATAAATTGTTAAAAATGAATACAAATTTACCTTTATAGGTTTCCATTTTGGAGAAGACCGATAGTGTTGGAGATCGTGCTTGGCTTGCCATGTTTTCAATCTATTAAATAGTTTAAAAACATTAGTTAAACATAAATACTTCAATTAAGAGCTAAGAAAGTTCAATTACACTTACATATTTATAACTCCATGAAAATCCTCTTGAACCTTGCTTCGAAGAGAGATCAAAACATAAACACAATTTTCTTGTAGATTGATTACAATCAATATCCAATGATAATTATAATAAGCAACAATTTTGAAATATTAGTATGTGTATAATGCAAACTAAAAATAACTTAAGAACCTATATCTACTTACCATGTGTTATATGGAATGAGGACTAATTGGTCTAAATTAGCCAATTCTAGTTGATTGGCTAAATTTCTGGATCGGATATCTTTAGACTTCACGTGTGGCGATATTCTTGCTTGATCAATTATAAAAAACTTCTTCGTAATATCACAACCACATTCATCCTAAAGATACCTAAACAAAGTAAAAGTTATTATTTATCAACATGAAACAAAGTATACATGAGTTAATCTAGATGAGTAATACTTACGCAATGTATGTCAAAATACACATGTAGCCTATTTCAACCATATTGCAATATTGGAGCAGATCATCGTGGCCTAAATAAATAAATTTGTCTCTTCCAAATATATGCTCATCCAAAGAGAGTTCATGTTATGCATGGCATGTCCGTTCAATAATTTGATAGTACCATTAGCGTTAGTATATTTGGAGGGCTGGCTGAAGCTCTTAATTGGCAAATGATCCTACCATAACCAAAGTTACAAAAATTCAAAGTAGGAAAAATAATAAATAACCAAACTCATATACTGAAAAGGAAACATACTTTTTTCTCGTCAACCATAACTACAAGTTCATGAGGCCATTTTACGAAGTTGCCCATTGCTTGCTTTAAGAACTCTATTTTACCCTTCATAGGAATTGGTATAGACAAATCTTCTCCAATGACAATGTCAATCAGAACTTTAACAGTTAAGCATGACACATCATCATCAAATCTTGTGGCTACTACAACAATATTATCTACAGTTCCTATAGCCAAGTGGCATGGTGTCCCCTTAACAAATTTAAAAGAACTTTTGTCATGCACGGTTAAGCACATACAATATGATTAAAATTTAAAAGTCACAATAAATAAATTACCTCCAAATCTTCTTTAGACATCTTCCCAGTATCTTCTTCTTTAGACATCTTCTCAGTATCTTCTTCAGATGCACTTAGTGCAACACTTCCAACAGATGATTTGGACTGATGAGATTGTCTGCTATGAGTTCTTTCTCTTGACACTTTACCATGTTGAACATTTTTTTGACTAGAGTCTCCTTCAATTTCTTGGCTCATAGAGGACTTTGGTCTTACTAATTTGAAATATCGAGAATAGGAAACAAAATCACCCATTCCTCTAACATGTCCCCAATGTTCTTCCGTACCCAATGCTTCGGTGAGAACATCTTCACCTTCATGAACTTCAGCCAATTTATCCTGTAAACATATTACAATTTTCACACCCTTCATGAACTTCAACCAATTTATCCTGTAAACATATTACAATTTTCACACAATATCTATATCATCTTAAACTTATATATATGTCATCTTAAATTTTACATAATATATACTTATAATCCGATTGGCACATTCTCGAGTAACTTCATCAAAGTTTTCATTATTCTTTCCTTTTCTTGCTTCTTTCCATAAAGTCGCCCGATAAGAAGGGTCATTTGATAGGTTCTACATGAACATACATATTTAATTAGCATAAACATATTAGAATAAAATATTTAATTTAGGTCGAATAACTTACTAATTCTTGGGCAAGATTCGCATAGCCCTTCCGAGAAATGTGCTGATTATATACACATTTCGCACGTCTTTCTTTTTTAACATGACTGATTTTCTATACAATAAATCTAGTTGAAGTTACTTATCAAAACAATGATAATGTTGACATGTAATTTATTGTGAATGACTTACCTCCCATTCTTCACTCAATCGTTCATTGACGAACGATGTCCAATGATCTTACTCTATATGAGAATATTGTTGCGGTGGAAATTGCAAGACCGAGGGTTCATCCTTAAATGGAAGTATGAAATTTTGAGTCAACGTTGTCTTGAAAGTCTGAAACTTCCTAGATGCAGACATTAGTATACAATGTTTGGACTTAAAGTCCACATTGAACGACATCTGCACAATGAAAAAAGTAGTTAAACAATAAACTAATAAAATACTATGCACATGAATTAAAAGTTTAGAAAACATACCGCTACACAATCAAAAAGTTTGTCTTTTAAATGGTTTGGAACTTTTTTCCAAGAATCATACATTATAGGAATTTATTGTCGAACACAAACTCCTATATAACTCTGCAGCTTCTTTGCTCCAGATCCAACCGGTTGTCCATGTTCATTATAATCGATGGTCAACCGTTGCCCAAATGTCCTTATTTGTGCCAACTCATACATTATAGTTGGGCCACGTGGTATACTTATTCTGCTATGTTTTTGTGGGATCATATTTCTATCATCCTCGCTGCTACTTGTTGAAGTTTCCATGTCAAAAAAATAAAATAAATAAAAAAACATTACTTACACAAAAAAACATATAATCTTAATATTTAAATACATATAACCATAGTAAATGACATACCATGTTTAATACATTATTTATCAACCCATCGACCCTCACAATCATGTCTAATGTATGTGGATGTTGTATCATCAATCTCAGTAAATGTATCAACAGTGGGCATTCTTTGCATACCTCCATAACCACACTCTTGTAGCATATCTCCTATTTCATCTTCATAAAAATCATCCTCAATTGTTCGTTGTGGAGATGTTAAAACAATTAACCAACCCGAATTTGCGGGGTCTTTTACATAGAACACTTGTTTTGCTTGAGAGGCTAAAATAAATGGGTCTGATTTATTTCCAATACGATTGAGGTCCACAATAGTAAACCCAAACTTGTCTGTTTTGACTCCAGTTCTATTCTCAACCCAATTATATTTGAATAAAATAAATGATAATCCATGATAGTCAAGCTCCCATATTTCTTGTATTACACCATAGAAGGTCATATCTGACATGACGAGCCTTTTATCCTTAGCACTAGAGACTTGCATTATGGTAACCGTTATACTAACTCTACTATTTTGAACCCTCCTAACATCATCGCGATTCTTTGTGTGATAGTAGTAACCATTGACCACATAACCAGAATATTTTGCCACAATTGGACAAAGTTCATTAGCTATCCATCTCAAAAAAGGCGATATGGAATTTTTGGGAATTTCGTTAGCTAGTGCAACCTATGATATATTTCATAATATTTTAGTAGTTAACATTTAATTATACATCAAATAGTAGGTCTCTAGAGATTACCCGTGTGGACAACCACCGGCTGAATGTACGATTATGCTCTTCCTGAATCCACTTTTTACTTTTATTTTTACCAGAATTGAGACTCAAAATATTCTTTCAAATCATGGAATTGGGGAAAATACCACATGACTTTTGATGGGATATTCTTAGCCCTTTCGTTTAAATTTTTTGAAGCTTCCATCTTGACGTATCACAAATGGGCATACATTTGCATTAGAGAGTTCTTTTCTAAACAAGCAACAATCATTTCTACATGCATGAATCTTCTCGTACTTTCATTCCAAGAGTACCCAACATCTTTTTTGCTCATAAGTAGAAGTTAGAATTTCATTAGGACTAGGTAATATGTCATGAATTAATTCCAACAACTCAGTGAAACTCTTATCGCTCCATCCAAATTTAGCTTTTAAATTATATAACTTTACCAATGTAGATATTTTGGAAAAAGTTTTACAATTTGGGTACAATGGTTTCTTCGCTATCATCTAATAATCTTCAAAATTATCGGATTTTCCACTAAAATAGTTATTGTATGCAGCCTCAAACATTCCAATTGTGTCATCAACATCAACATCATCCTCATCACTTCATCTTTTCACTAGTAGACCATTTTCATTGTTTCTCTTTAATCGGTAATGATTCACCTTGAAAAATCCATGTTTGATAACTTTGATCTATACCATTAAAAAATAAGTGTTCTCTTATTTTGTTCACATCTAGAGTCTTGCATTAACACACTTCAAACATGGACAACTCATGACATTCGGTATATTGAATGTTGTAGACCATTTTTAAATAAACACCTCGACCCTTAAACCATACTCAACTGGCATTCTTATTATTTTCATCCATGACTTATCATGATTGTAAAATATGCAACTTAATCTACAAAAAAAAAAAAAAAAAAAAAAAAAACAAATAACAAGGGAAAATTTAAAAGCATAAAATTATGATTGTAAAATATGCAACATCAACAAATTTAGAACAACTAGACTTTTAAGATAAGCATCTTATAAATATTACCTTGTCCTTGTTATTAATGTTGTTATGAAGTCCTTTTTGTGTTGGGTGCACCTTTTTCCACTTGTCAACCTTTCTAAAACACGTCCAATGCAATCTTCCTATCTTCCTTACAAATCCCCAAGGATCAAAATTTAGCCTTACATGTCAAACTTGAATCTAACAAACGAAAAACTTCACTCAAAATCAAGTATTGAATCAAAACAAATATCAATCCAAACAAATATCACAATAAATCGTGTCCTTAGACCATATTTTGTATGAGTCAATATCAAGGACTCAGTTCCTATCGATGAAAAGAAAAGCCAAAAACAAAATTCCAGGGTTATTCTGAATAATAAAGTAAAGAGTTGTGTCAAAAATACAAGTAATATCTAACTGAAAGCAACAATGTTTAACTCTAAATATGCAGTTGAACAAGCAAACTCAAAGGCTAAAAACGTACTTCACTAACAATCCAAAGTTTGCATTATTTAATTTCAAGCGAATTAATCATAGAGAAAACGAGATAGTGAAACCAATATCCATTAGTTCACACATCTATTAAGCAAAATAAAATAGGCATACCAATTAGGAGCTACATTGATAACTGTTGCATAATACATCACCTTATTTTCCATATTTTATGAAAAGGAAAAAGAAAAAGAAACTTTCATCTTTCTTACTTGTTTTCCCTTTCAACCTCTAGAAGCTCACACCTTGATAATGACTCACAAAAACCAAACAAAGATTTAGAGTCTGCTGAATTCAAGCCTCAATATCATCAGAGTTCTCCATCATTTAGCAAAAGAAATCAAAATTATCCTACTAGTTTTGAACCATCTTATCTATAAGAAACCATTAACATAATAGAATTAAGCCAATACAAACTCAAAATAATAAAACCAAGGCTTCCCAATGAGGTGGAGGAGAATCCGATTCTCAACACACCACCAGCTTGACACTGAAAAGTTAAA
>NC_052355.1:18608967-18729317 GCF_009727055.1 Benincasa hispida | reverse complement strand
TGGAGAGAGAGAGAGAATTGGATGTCAATTTATGGATTTGATTTGGTGGTTTGCAGAACATCCCAATAGGAGAGGATTAAACCAGAAAGTAAACTTAAAAAAAACATGAAAGGAGAGAAGAAGAAATAAAAACAAGAAACAATTACAACTTAGAAATAAAAGCTTGAACATGCCTCAATGATCAGAGGGCTTAATCTTAAGTTTGGGAGATGTCATTTCCTCAAGTGGGCAAGCTAAAAATGACTTCAATTATCAACCCTAACCATCCAACAATCTCACACTCTCTCTACTAAAACTATTGAGTTTTATTCAGTCAGGCATTATCACAAACAACAATTGAGAAGTCAAATTAATGTCATTAACATAATCTATAGAAATTGCGAATTTATATAAGAAAAAGTAAAATATACATCATCCGTTGAGTAATTCACACTCCTAATAGAATTTCCCCTTCCCCTTTGGTTCTATCCTTAAAAAAATGTAGCAACCAAAATCAATGAACAAAATGTCATCAACATAATAAACTCATTTTACAAGCTAAATGATGAATTCAAAAGAAATTTGCTTACAAACATGTATATAGTTTACATTGTATCGAAATTTTCACTTACTGCTTTTATCATTTGAAATCAAAGATTATTCAGAATAACCCTGTAAATGGTTTTGTGAAAGAATGTGTATGGAAAGGAAAAAAAAAATTAAACAACAAAAAATGGGGGAATTGAAAAACTAATGATAATCAACAAAAACATCAAAATTCCAACACTGCTCAAACTTAACTCATTCAACGTCGGAGACTTCGAGGTCTACAATCCTCATTCATATCAACGACGTGAAAGAGATCAATATAGACGGAAGAGAAGTTGCAAATGATTAGAGGTTTAAATAATCACCTCTCACAGAAGAGAATGAGATCGACGGACATGGGCACGGCGTGAAGGAGATCAACGGACGAGCGAAGAAGGAGATCGACGGCGTGAAGGAGATCGACGGACACGGACGAGCGACGATGTGAAGGAGGTCGACGGACGAGCGAAGAAGGGTGAAGGACGAGCGACGGTGTGAGCGAGATAGGGTTTGGGCGTAAGAAATCGAGAAGGAGGCGGCAATATAGGGTTTTATTATTTAATAAAATAAGAAAAAAAACATTACACCTTTAATGTCGATTTTAAACCGACATTAAAGCCCATCTTCAATGTCGGTTTAAAACCGATATTAAAGATTCTTTTTAAAAAAAAAACCGACATTATACATCCGATTTCACTTTTTTCAACCGACATTAAAGCCCGAATTTCTTCTAGTGCTTTTGTTAGAGAGATGGTGAGAGAAAAACATGGAATTGATCCCACATTTTCTAGTAACTACCCTAAAATGGGGAGTTAATTTATTTAATTTAAATTAAATTAAATTACATTTATTAATTAAATCATATTTAATTAAATGATCATTTAAATCATATTTAAATGATTTCCTCTCACATAACCTATAGTTTTAATGTGCATCTAATTTACATTAAATTTAACCTAGTTTTGATTTAATCAAGTTAACTAAATTCAAAATTAAATTAAATTAAATTAAATGATTAATTAATCATCCAATTAAATATCACATATTTAATTTAATTTCCCATTTGAATCATATTAAAAAAACACTTCTCTCATTTAACCTATATTTTTAATGTGCATCCAATGTATATTATTTTTAACCTATAGTTTTAATGCACGTCAAATGTACATTATTTTTAACCTAAAGTTTTCAATATAAATCTTATTCATATTAAATTAATATTTGATCTCCTTTCAAATATTACGTTCTCTCATTTATTAATTTTGAATCATATCCAAAATTAATAATAAAGTTTAAAATTAAACTTTATATTAAAATCAACATACATTAAAAAAATTTCAATTATGAATTTGAACATTTCAAATTCAATTTAATGATAAATTACATCAATACTTTTTACAAGCTAGGAATGGGACCTAATGGACCTACAGATCAGAAGCTCCAACGATGTGAGATTAATTGGCTAAACTCATTAACCAAATTAATCAATATTTGTTAACTGTTGGTACACTCCACTAAAGATCCAGAGCTGCACTCTTCTCACTATAGATATGTTTCTGTGTCCACGGATATAGACCAGTAACAGCAAGTTAGTCCTTCACAAGTGTTCGTAACACCAACTTGGTCAAATTACCGTTTTACCCTTGGGTTACATTTACATTTTTAAGTATATATGCTCCTCTAATCAACAACCTGTTTATGGTCCAACAATTAAACAAAAACCCCTTTGGGCCAATGAGAGGGTAAGGTCCTTTGTTCAAGTCCCGGAGACACCACTTAAGGAACACTCATCTACTTTCCCTAAAGTCGGGAAGGAGTTAAATCCATCTTGTATGATTATGTTCCCAACTACCCACTCGGTCTTATCCCAAAAATGGTATATTGAGTCGGCAAACTGGCTACTTTCACCCATACAAATCAAAGGACAATCCCTTATGAACATGAGTTCATAATATACTTAGGAAGAAGACTAAGTTGCCTAGGTCATCCTATTGAAATATAAACCTAACTAGTCAATGGATTTACATTTAGTGGTTACTATTTTGCGGTCTGATCTTGTGCAAACCCATTGCACAGGATACCCCTACTCACGTGTTTCCTACACAAACACGTTCGATCACTACATTTCTATCAAATACGAACTAGGTAATATCCATAGTGTTACCAGGATAAGGTACCTAACTTTATCCCTGTACTAGAAACCCTTTAGGCTATATCTTGAACATTGATTCCTATATGTCTCTACATACAGTTCAAGACTCATAAGACTATTGGGTTTTATGTCCTAAAACTCGTGGTTTGTAAACAATAAAACTTATCTAAAAATTCAATAAGTTGTTATTGAATATATGAATTGCTTATTTCATTTTAGAAATAAATCCAATAAACTAAAAGATCCATGACTATTACATGAGTACTTCAACTTTATGTGGAGACATAAAAGTGGATCAAGTTCGAGTAAATAGTCAAAATGATTTATAGTATATGAATGAAGTTAGGTGCATTATTTTGGTAACACTATTGGATGCGACCCACTCTGTAGTTGTTACAAAGAGTTGTAAAGTGCTATAGACAATGTGATCCCTAATTCGTACATGTTATGACATGAGGAGTGGGGGCATCCTGTGCAATGGGTTTGTAAAAGATCGAACCATGAAATTAGTCACTCTTACTTTCTTACGTTGATTACTGTTTAAGACTGACTATTTCAAATCGATGACTTAGGTAACTTGCCTTAATTCTGAGCCAACTATGAACTCCTGTTTATTCGAGATTATCTCTAGATTTGCATAGGTGAGGGTTGGCTCAACAGCGTTGGCTCAATAAACCTCCATTTTAGGGGTAAGACCGGGTAGATAGCTGGAGACATAGGGTGCAAGATGAAATTTACTCCTACAGGGGTATCGGAGCATCATTTAAGCATTTAATTTGGTTTAATTTTGGTGTGGTGAGTGTTTTTCATGAGATAAGACCCCCACTCTCTCATTGGCCCGAGAGGGACTTGGTTTGAAAAGTTGGAAATCTCCACTTACCTTCACTAAGTAGCTCACTCAAAAACCACTTCTTCTTGATTCAAATCTCCAAGCATGAGTTGCTCCTCATGCTGCTTTCTCCATTGCATGATTGTCCTGCAATAAATAAAGAAGATTGAAATGGAAATTGTGCATGCATCAGTTGAGTTTTTGTTGAAAAACTTGAGTTGAAGAAGGTGTTCTTCAAGAGGGTGTAGCAGTGAGCTTCTTCTCCAAATTCCCTTCATTCAAGCTTATTTTGAGTCCCACAACTCAATCTAAAGCTCCAAGAGAATAGTAGGGAAGATCTTGAGATATTTTTACAAGAAGAATTGGAGAAGATTTGCAGGTGAATTCGAGATTAAAGAGGTTCTACAAAGGTATTACTTGAAACCCTCTTATTATTGTATGAGCATGCTTTATTTATACCCAAAATTGATGAATTAGAATGCTTATTGATCCTTGTTGCTTTCGGTGCATGCTGATATATTCCTAGAATTGGTATCGGAGCATCATTTAAGTATTCAATTTGGTTTAATTTTGGTGTGGTGGATGTTTTTCATGAGATATATGAAAATGTTTTTCATTTAAGTATTCCCAGGTAAGAGTGTTCCGTTTTAGTCCGCTTAAGTACCCCAGCCTAGACAGAACCCGCCTTAGACAAAAAGTCCCTTATAAACAGATTTAATACAATTTTAATCTTTTATGCCAATCAATTTAATCCTATTAAATCGATTTAAAAAGATTAAACTTAGGTTGCTAATCCCGTTAGAACCTTGAACTTAGGTCTATCTCAATCCAATTTTAAAACCCTTTTAAAACATGAGTTCGCCTAAGTCCACATGCAACTCTTTCTTATCGATTTTAGTTCTAATTTCCATTATAACGCTTATAACAGAAACAACCAAAACCATCCACAATGTTAAGCAAACACATACAAGGCATTCATAACGCTTATAAACAAGTCTAAGTGTCATGCTCCATGCATTGTTCATTCATTGTTACTTTTACATAACACTTATACAACCAAGCAATGAACCAAGCAAACATGCTTCATTCACCCTTATACTATAACTCTTATAATATAAAGATGATGCATGAATATGCTTACTGCATGCATAAATATAACTCTTATATTTCATAATGCATGCACATGCTATCTTGTAATTTCATCATGCCAAAAGCTATATTATAACACTTATAATATATGATGCATGAATAATTGCACAACCTAAGGTGGGTTTTAAATCTATATGTCATATACTATGGCATATAAACCAATATACATCTCATGTACATTAAGTAAAAGTTGATGAACCGGGATAATTAGCCTTAAATCCTCAAAAACCAAAGCTAACTATTACAAATAGCAAAGAGTCACCAGTTTAAACAGGCGAACCGGGTCTTGAATCGTCTGGTCGAAATCCGCGTCTCCTTGTTCGTGTACCAAACTCCTTGTGATTGCCCACACGAAAGAGTAAACGCTTTACTCAATCGTTTACCAACGCTTCCTGAGCTAAACGATTGTCTAGCAACGATCATGTATCTTTGACTATGCAATGAAGCATGAGGCACACAATCATGCAGCGCACAATGTGCAACGCAAGCCTTAAGCGATTGACTAAACGACAACGATGTGGTGAAGCAAAATCGTCTAAACGATTGCTGAGTGAGCACCAAAGTATCATATACCACGTGATCATGTAGTCAGTGACTATGCGATGAGGCATGCTAACTACACGATCGTTTAGTATGAACGCATTTTATTAAACGATGAGCATCAAATGCTCAATACGATCGTCTACCTCCAACATCCACGCGATCGAGTAACCAACACTATGCGATAGAGCAAACACTTTACCCAAGCTAAACGATTGTTTAGTAAATGTTATACGATCGCGCAAAACTTTTCTACACGATCGTTTACCTTAGGCTACATGATACGAACAACCTTTGGTCTTCTTCCTCGATGAAAACTGCATCTCCATGCTTTGAAACTTCATCATGAATAACTCAACAAACTCAAACACTTTGAATTACATACTCGATTACTTGTTAATTATGCCCAAAAACGTAGGGGCCCTTAAAAATTAACACTTTGTAAATTCAAAGAAAGATTTAAACAGAGGCAATTATCTCATAAACATTCATCAACATCCATCCACAAATGCATTAACACTTAAATGCAATGTAAAAACCTTAAAACCCACCACGACTATAAAAGAAGTTCAAAACAGAAGTGAAATTTGGAATATCATAACAACTTGGCTCTGATACCAATTGAAGAAAATCAAGCATGAGGATTTCCATGAGCAGCGGAAGGATCATTCCAAATTCCATTTGAAATTGAACATATACAATTACAGTAGAAGAACAGAAACTAATAGGTCATGCACAATAAGAAATCACAACATGCTTAGATAGTACTCAAGGGATAGAGTATGCATACCTTTGAAAAATCATTCTTCAAACTCCCTCGATCAATCTACTAGCATCCATGGCAACACAGAATGGTGCAACACGTTCACCAACACGAAAACAACGAACACAATGATCACGAACTCAACGAACGACCTTTGGCTCCTTAAAACCAATCGAGTTGAGTGAGGACACCACCACAATGGTTACCTTGGTATTCTCGATGTGAGAATCTAGGAGTTGTGGGCTCTGTATGAACTTGGCTTGAGGAAGAGACTGGAGGACAACAATCGTGTAGATGATCGAGCAAGTGGGAGATAGGAAGTTATCTATCGTATAGATGATATGCTCGACCGTGTAGTAAATGGTAACCTATCGTATAGACAATGCCACGCGATCATTTAGCTACGATCAGTTGATGAACTATCATATAGTCAATGTGGACGATCGTTTAGTCTCTCTATAAGCTATCGCTTAGTGAAACATTTTCACTTGACAGCCATGTCTGTGAGAAACTTTCCGAATCAAGTAACTTCTAATTTTAGGAAAACAGTTTTCCTTTTATCTCATGGTTACTGTAACCATAAACTTGTAACGCAAATTTTATTCTTCTTAAGCAATGCGCTGATACAAATATGCGATACTACTTCTAGATATGCGTTATTTATAAATATTCTTGTAGTATGTCTTGCATTGTCACAAGTTTCCTTATGTTGGAACTAAGTGTAATTCCACCGAAAGTTTCTCAGTGTGATTCGAGGTCAAACATAGGGACTGTTTGAGGTTATTGTTGTATATTCGTGGTATATGCAACCAGGTTTTTCAATCTTTAAAGAGTGTTTTGTACAAGTGTATAAAATTACGGTAAAGTAAAAGAAAGCAGTAAAATGTGATAATAAAATAAGTACAGTAAACCTAAGCTAGATGATACAAGATACAAGCTTCATGATACAAGATGCTAGGGTCCAGGCTGGCTGTGAAGGTTATGCAAAGAATAAGGAATGCGGCGGTAAGTCTTATGTACAAACAGAAAGAGAAAGATAACTAACATAAATAACGCAAGTTTCTTAATTGCGTCGAAGTTATAAGTACGGTTCCGCTTTTCTCTTGGTGTACACCTTTCAGTGATCGACCGCGCTCCCACATGTCTGTGGTGAATCAGAGACGAACGTAATAAACGTAAGGTTACTTCCATGTCTGGAAGTACTACTCGTTTTAGTTAACGCATTCTTCTAACCTTCTCTCGATAGATCAGAATGGCATCTTCACTTCTGCTCTCACAGGTGAAGATGTCGTCTAGCATGCTTTAGCTAAATGCAGTTATCTCTTTAACACAAGTTAAGTACTCGTTTAATTCATATTAACTACCAGGGGATTAAGAAGACATCATAGAGAAACTGAATCACGGAGGAACAGAAGTAGACAGAAAATGGAATATGAAAGCAATCGAAACATTTAATATATCTATTAAGCATTTGATACATGGTTTGTGAATGAAGAGATAAAGAAGGTGAAATATAATGATGAAAAGAGATAGAATAGATACAAACAAGCGCCAACGTCTTGGCACCGATTAGGGTGGAGATCTGCTTGCCGGATTGGATGGATCAGATGGATGGATGAGCTTCCCTCTTAGGCTTGCTCAATCGGTAGAGGGATATTATTTCTTCTGTTATGCAATCAGACAGTCAATTTTGCACAACTGTTAGTTGTACACGTGTCTCAATCCTCCGCTTTTGCATTGTTCAGCTGCATCTTTCGATCGAGTGTTCGCATGCGGTGTTTGTTTTTATTACCGCATGCGGTTGAAAGTCAGCTCTGGATCGACTATCACATTTCGCCATCATTGCGTTAATCGTCTCTTCATTGTTAATTGACGGGCGCAATGTGACAGAGATGCGTTGATCAGTTCTTTTTTAGTCTTGAGCGCAAGCGGTGACTTGGTTTCCTGCAAAATAGAGTAAAATCTCCTTTTCTTCCATCTTAAAGATGTTAGTGGGTGTAATTGTGATAATTTATAATTATTGTATTTCGAAGTTAATTTTCATACAATTGACGCATATTTATTCTCTTTTGGCCGCAATATCTAGATAAGGCAGTCTAAATAACTTTTTCTACAAGTTATCATACCCCCAAATTTAGATATATGCTTATCCTCAAGTATATCTTCCACTTAGGCAATCAAGCTTAATTCCTATCCTATATTTTAACTCTAGCACAGGTGGTTCTTCCAGAGATGGCTTAATGCGCTGCGAAGTTCGTTCAGACAACTTGAGTGATTCAAAATTTGCTTCCACATAAATTGCGACGCAGTCCTCCTCCATTATTGCGCCGATTTTACAATTTTCTTCCTCCAGCTCCTTCAGGGGTTCGTGCCAATGTCCTTCCCACAGTTCCTCGATATATTGGTAGTTTTCTATATCACCTGGGTACTTCAACGCATCGAGTACGTTGAATTTTACCTTCTGATCGTCGACCCTGATGGTCAGTTCTCCTGTCTGCACATCGATCAACGAGAAATGGTCGACCTAGGATGATAGGGATTTCTCTATCGGCTTCGTAATCCAATACGACAAAGTCTGCCGGGAAGATAAACTTGTCCACTTGCACAAGAACATCTTCTATCTTGCCCTCAGGAAGCTTTATCGATCTATCGGCCAGCTATGACGTGATCGTGGTTGGTCTTGCTTCGCCGATATCCAGCTTCTTAAAAATTGACAAGGGCATCAAATTTATGCTTGCCCTTAAAACGCACAGCACGTTCCCAACCATCTTCCCTCCTATCGTGCAGGGTAATGTAAAGGTCCCAGGGTCCTTCATTTTAGTGGGGAGGTTGTTTTGAAATAGAGCGTTGCACTCATATGTTAACGCAACTGTTTCATTTTCCCCAATCTTTCTCTTATTGGCGAGAATATCCTTGAGAAACTTTACATAACTCGGCATCTGCTCTAATGCTTCTATCAAGGGAATATTAATGTGTAGCTGTCGAAGAACGTCCAGAAACATCTGAAATTGCTTTCTATCATCTTTCTTTTTCAGCTTGGACGAGAATGGTGGAGGATCCTACTGTATTTCTTGTTCACTTGGTTGTCTGGTAAGTTCTGGTGTTTGCTGTGTATCATTAGCTGGAGGTTGCGCTGATTGAGAATTCAAATATTGAAGAGCTTACTTCTGAACTGGTACTTTTTCCACTATTAGTTAACTGGTCATCATCAACAGTCAAATCTACTGGTGTTGTTGTCGCATCTGGTGCTTTTGGCATAATAGAGGCTGTTGTTTTGCCACTTCTCAATGTCACTGCGTGACATTGTACTTTACCTCGCTACCCCTTTGTTCCTGAATTTTCGTGATGCGTACCAGGTGCTTTCTTCTTTAATTCCCTTGTAAGCTGATCTATCTACTCTTCTAATTCTTTAAGGGAATCAGCTTGCGATTGTCTCAATGCCTCGCTCTTTTCAATGTAATGTTTTAATGATGTCTCTAGAGTCAAGGTGTTGCAAGAGGTATCATATAGGAACGGTTGGTCACAGGGTGGTATACCTTGAGAATTACCTAAGTTACAGTCCAAAGTAATGAAGACCGAAGGGTTGCCTCTACCCTCTTGATAACTGTTCTGATAGAAACTCTGAATCCCCTGGTTGTGATTCCCATCCCAACTTGAAGTTGGGTGATCCCACCAACCAAGGTTATAGATGTTGCCAAATGATTCATCACAGCTAGAATATACGGGTTGTTGATTCCATGGACAGGATTCTACTGGATGTCCCTTTCCATATTGGACGCAATTCATTGCAGCCACGTGAGTCACCGCATTAACTTGTGCTGATCCTTGAGAGAGAGTTCTCTGTTGGTTAGCCACCGTCTGGAGGAGTGAGGTCATTGTGGTCATTTGCTCTACCAGTGTGCTCATTGTATCAGTTGACACATTAACACTTTCTACTCTCTCTTGTTCCCGACCTCTTGCCTCAAGCCCGTTATCAACCCACTCATCAAAATGTCGCAAGATGCGATCCAATATGTTCTTTGCTTCCGTATATGATTTATTCATTAATCCCCCTTCTGCGGAGGCATCGGCAACTGCCTGCGTTGATTGGTTTAAGCCATTGTAAAAGGTTTCCATCAAAATACTATCAGGAATCCCGATGTGCGGATAACTCTTCACTAACTGCCGGAATCACACCCAGGCAATGCTCAAGGTTTCGTAACCCTTTTGTTCGAAATTCAAAACGTCCCTCCTTCTCCTTGCGTTGACGGCTGGAGGGAAGAATCTGTTCATTATCCTATCAACCAACTGTTCCCATTCATTAATTTCATCCGGCTTTAATGCTTGAGCCCACCTCTTGGCTTCATCCCGCAATGTGTACGGGAATAGATATAGCTTAAGCCCTTCTTGAGTTACACCAGGCATGGAGAATGCGTTGCACATGTGTACAAAATTTGTCAGATGAGCATGTGGGTCTTCTCCTTGTAATCCTTCAAATTGTCCCACATTCTGAATCATCTGCAACATAATAGGTTTCATCTCAAAGCTTACATTCCCTTCAATCATAGGTCTTGAAATTCCTGGTGAGAAATTATAAAAATCTGGCACCGCATAATCCCTTATAGGGATATTATGGTCAACAACAAGAAAAACTGAATCTTGCGCTGGTAAATTTCCCATTTGGTTTCCTGCCGGTGCCATATCTTCATTAGCCATACTTCTTCACCAATTACTTTGGCCCTGGTGAACTCTTGCGCGAATAGTACTCTTGATCTCTAGGTCCACTTAGAGTTACTAGATCACTCCAGCACTCACAAGCCGTCAGACTACTCTCCGCGTTGAATAGCCAGTACAAAGAGATTTGTCCTGCAAAATACCAAAAACACACTCAAACAATAAACCGTTAACCATTCCTTGGAAATGGCGCCATAAACTTGTAACCATAAACTTGTAACGCAAATTTTATTCTTCTTAAACAATGCACTGATACAAATATGCGATACTACTTCTAGATATGCGTTATTTATGAATATTCTTGTAGTATGCCTTGCGTTGTCACAAGTTTCCTTACGTTGGAACCAAGTGTAATTCTACTGCAAGTTTCTCGGTGTGATCCGAGGTCGAACACAGGGACTGTTTGAGGTTATTGTGGTATGTTCATGGTATATGCGACCAGGTTTTTCAATCTTTAAAGAGTGTTTTGTACAAGTGTATAAAATTGTGGTAAAGTAAAGGAAAGCAGTAAAATGCGATAATAAAATAAGTACAGTAAACCTAAGCTAGATGATACAAGATACAAGCTTCATGATACAAGATGCTGGGGTCTAGGCTGGCTGTGAAGATTATACAAAGAACAGGGAATGCGGCGGCAAGTCTTATGTATAAACAGAAAGAGAAAGATAACTAACATAAACAGCGCAAGTTTCTTAATTGCGTCGAAGTTATAAGTATGGTTCTGCTTTTCTCTTGGTGTATACCTTTCAGTGATCGACCGCGCTCCCACATGTCTATGGTGAATCAGAGACGAACGTAATAAATGCAAGGTTGCTTCCATGTCTGGAAGTACTACTCGCTTTAGTTAACGCATTCTTCTAACCTTCTCTCGATAGATCAGAATGGCATCTTCACTTCTACTCTCACAGTTGAAGATGTCGTCTAGCATGCTTTAGCTAAACGCAGTTATCTCTTTAATACAAGTTAAGTACTCGTTTAATTCATATTAACTACTAGGGGATTAAGAAGACATTGAATCACGGAGGAACGGAAGTAGACAGAAAATGGAATATGAAAGCAATCGAAACATTTAATATATCTATTAAGTATTTGATACATGGTTTGTGAATGAAGAGATAAAGAAGGTGAAATACAATGATGAAAAGAGATAGAACAGATACAAACAAGCGCCAACGTCTTGGCACCGATTAGGGTGGAGATCTGCTTGTCGGATTGGATGGATCAGATGGATGGATGAGCTTCCCTCTCAAGCTTGCTTAACCGGTAGCAGGGTTCTCAGCACAGAGCTTCTCGGCGGGTATTCGGCAGAATAAAACTGAGACTCACCTCTCGGCCTTGTCTCGTCTCCTTTCTGGATTTCTTCAGTTAAGCACTCAGCTCAGCCTTTTCTCTCGACACTTTAACAATAATTAGCCCCGTATCTAGTAGCATATTTTTTCTTTGAAATCTATGGGGTATTTATAGGTGAGGATCTTTGATTCCGGCCTTGTGGTCTCCACTTGCTGTTATGGAAATTCTGAAGATGGAGGGATATTATTCCTTCTGTTATGCAATTAGACCGTCAATTCTGCACAACCGTTAGTTGTACACGTGTCTCAATCCTCCGCTTTTGCGTTGTTCAGTTACATCTTTCGATCGAGTGTTCTCATGCGGTGTTTGTTTTTATTACCGCATGCAGTTGAAAGTCATCTCTGGATCAACAATCGCATTGCGCCGTCGTTGTGTTAATCGTCTCTTCATTGTTGATTGACGGGCGCAATGTGACAGAGATGCGTTGATCAGTTCTTCTTGAGCCTTGAGTGCAAGCGGTGACTTGGTTTCCTGCAAAACAGAGTAAAATCTCTTTTTCTTCCATCGTAAAGATGTTAGTGGGTGTAATTGCGATAATTTTAAAATTATTGTATTTTGAAGCTAATTTCCATACAATTGATGCATATTTATTCTATTTTGGCCGCAATATCTAGATAAGGCAGTCTTAAATAACTTGTATTTCTACAAGTTATCAGTTACCATAAAACTACCAATAACCTCCCACTCAATTGGTTATTAGAGAAAAAGAGATAATTATCAAATAATTAATATTATTATAAATAAATATGATAACCAACTTACCATATCATATTTATAACCTATAGTTTTAATATTTCATCTCATGAAACTTACAAACCATAGTTCTTTTTCTATTTTATGGTATTTCATGTAAATCATATTTACATTAGTCCTCCACTTGATGTATCTCATACACCACACCAATTATATCATATACAATTTAATTTCATCTTGTTAATTTGAACACTTTAAATTAACCCCAAGAATTGATTCTCAACTTGAATCCATTGAGCTACCAAGGGGACCTTATTGACCTATACCTTGAAACTGCAACCGTACGTGAATAAATGACTAAACTCTTTAGTCACGGGATCCACCATCTGTTAACTGTCGGACACTCCACTAAAGACCGACAGCTACACTCTCCTCACTACAGATATATTTCTGTGTCCATATCAACCAATCAATAGTGTGATAACTCTTTACAAATCTCTCATAAGTACAGCTAGGCCAATTTACCGTTATGCCCCTATAATTACATCTAACTTCTTAAGTATCACTGATTCTTCTAATGAACATTAGTCATAGTCTTACTATGACTGAGTCCTCTCTTCCAAAGAGAGATTGTGGCCACTATGTTCAAGACCCGTAATCAACCCTTAAAGGAGCAATCCATCTACTTATCCTTGCTTCGGGGAAGGAGTGAATTTCATCTTGTGTAACTGAGTTCCCAACTCCCTAATCAAATAAATCCCCAAAAAGGTAGGCTTGTTGAGTTGGAAATCTGGTCACTCTCACCCATACTAATCAAAGGACCACTTTCAAAGGCAGGAGTTCCCAAAACACTCAGGATTGAGGTCATGTCACATATGATCGTTAAAGTGAGATGTAAGTCTCAAGTATCAACGGCGTTATATAAAGAGACAAATCATCTCATGGTCGATCTTATACAAAATCTTTGTATAGGACACTCTCGCTCGCATGTCTCCACATGAATGGTCAGGATCATACTATATGTAGTATTTCACAACACTTGTAAACCTCTACAAAGCGGGTCGTATCAGTAGTGTCACCAGGATAAGGTATCCCTCATATATCCTTATACTACAGACCTTTTAGGTTATTAATTAAGGTATGATCCACTTGTATATCTCATATACATGCTTAAATTTACATACAATAACCACAAATCTTTGTTCATTGGATATGAGTAAATGTAAAATAAAATAACTCTTATTTTATTCATAACAATGTGTACAATGTTTACAAATACGAGACTCCGGGAGACTTAGGACACCAATCCCAACACGCTTACTGTCTCCACATGAACAATTATGATCTGATCATCTATAGCACTTTACAACAATTGTATAACATCTACAAAGCGAGTCACATTCATAGTGTCACCAAGATAAGGTATCCAACCCTATCCATCTACTATAGACTATTTAGGATATCACTTAAACATGATCCACTTGTATGTCTTCACATACATGTCTAAGTTTCATAAAATAACCTTGGATCTTAGTATATTAGATTGAATTAATGCAGTTAAAACGTCAATAAAATGCCTCTTATTTTATTAAATATGTGATTTGTATTTACAAACTACAAGACATATGAGATTTAGGACATCAACTCCAATAATGTGGATGGTTCCTTTTTATCCATCTATCTTAAGGAGGAGCTCAAGGGTAAAAGAGTTTGCACTCTGACTATTGACCAAGAGCTGTGGGATTCTGAGTTGGTGATGGAGTCTTTTATCCCCTTAGATGCAAAACATTATTCTCAATACACTGATTAGGAATGTGGGACCAAAAGACAAGATTATTTGGGCTAGGGATCCTAAAGAAGTTTTCTCAGTGAAGAGCACTTATCATCTAGCCGTCAAAATCGGGGAGAAGGCGAAGGCTTCTAGGTCGGAGTGTGAGCAGAACAAAGGCTTTTAGAGTTTTATGTGGAAATGCCACATTCCTCCAAGGGCTAAAATTACTGTATGGAAATTGCTTAATGATGATATCCCTACTATGAGTAATGTTTGCAAAAAAGGGATCAAAGCTAATCCACTTTGTTTTTTTTTTGCAGAAGTCATGTGAAGTTCGTGGGCCATGTCACTTGAGGATGTAAGTTCGCTAAAAAAGTTTAAGATCTTTTCCTCCCCCACTCACTTGATGTGTTTGTCTTTTACAGGGATTGTTGAAGCCCTTTGTTATATTGGGAGTGGTTGCAGTCAAACTTCAATGATTCCGAGCTCGATGTTGTGGCTATTATTCTTTTTGGAGTTATTGCAACCAATAGAATGCATCAAGGAACAATTTTGACATCCAAATGATTGTGAGAATGATCCAAAAGCATGTTGATGAGCTGTATAATGTCCCAGTTAGTAGGGGAGCCCGTCGAGTCACATTCCATGGCGTTCCTCAGAGGTTAATTGTTGGAAAATGAATACTGATGCGTTGTGGAGGTCTTTTGCTGGCGTTGGTGGGGTGGGGTTGAATGGGTGATGCACAACTTAGTTGGATCTTTTATGGCTACTGGTGGTGCAAAAGTTAAAGATCCTTGGCCTATAAAGAGTCTGGAAACTTTAGCTATCATTGAAGGCTTGTCTCAGTGTTCTAAATTTTGAAGGCTCTCGGATCACCCTCTTTTTTGTGTGGAGTTTGACTCCATGGATGTTATTCGAGCTGTGAATGATGATGGTATTGACTTGTCGGAATTTTGATATTTGATTTTGGAGATCGGGGTACTGACTGCTGAGTTCAAGATCTCTTCCTGTCTGAAAGACCCTAGATCGGGAAATCGTGTGCGAACAAGTTAGCTCAGGTGACTATTAGGCATGGTGATTTTGTTCTCTCTTTTGTTCAAAGTCCCTTTTCTAGCTCTGAAGAGGGTGGTTTGTCTAGTTTCAGTAACTATCCCCCTTGGCTTTCCTCTGTGTCAAAGGAGGAGGTAGATTCTTATATTTGTTTGGCTGGTTGATTGCATACTTCTATTCTATTAAAAAAAAGTACTTAACCATTACATGCTTATATTGTTTTTATCATCAAGAGTCCAAAAAAAGAACAAAAATTTTCCAAAAGGGTTCATATTTCCAAACCAAAACTTCAAAATGGTCATATTTGCCAATTTCCCTATTCAAATGAGTGCTTCAATTTTGTAAAATTAAATTAAAACTATAAATTTTTAATCAAAACAAATCAACTTGAGTGGACTAAAAAAACTTGCCAATGTCATTTTTATGGTCAAAAGAAAAATTAGAAAAGAGAATGACATCTAAAGTCAACCAGAGTGTAACTCAACTGGTATAATGTTTGTACCATCGACCTCAAGGTTCGATTCTCCCACCTCATAGTCACTTCAAGGTTTGAGGTTCGATTCTCCCCCATTGTACTTTAATTACAATACCTTTCCAACAAGAAATAATTGAAAATTTTTCTTTTTTAAAATTTTAATCAATTAAAATCAGTAAAAAAAATCAAACGGTTGGAGATGTTTTGGAAAAAAATGCAAAGGAAAAAAAATATATTTTTGCCACTATACTTTTTTAATAAATACTCTTCATCTTCTTTTTTTTTTTCCATTTTTATTATATTATTTATAAAAAAAAGGAAGAGAACATGAAAAAGGAAGGGGAAAAAAAGAAACAAAAAACAAAAAACAAAACTAGAGCCGATCGTTTTCTTCTCTCTGCCCCTTTTTCAATTTCTATTTTCCTCTAATTCGCCTCTCTCCCATTGACATTCAGCCCCAGATCGGTCAGCCACCGTATGTCGGCCACCCGCCGCCGCACCAACACCACTCCGCCGTCGATCGTCGGCACACCTCTCTATCAACTATCTTTCTCCTTCTCTTATCTCGCTCTCTACTCTAACCACACTCCGCTAGCTGCCATTTGCACAATGCTTCCATCTCGAGGTTTATCGTCGTGATCAAAATTTTTTTTTTCCCTCTCTATTTCGACATTGAGCAAATTTGGAACAAGAGAAATTTCAATTTGAAATCAATCTTGCCGAATCCATCCGAACCATTTTGATTTTGAAAACCCTAATTTTCTTTAGAAATGATTTCAAATCCATTTGAAATCCTTCCAAATTCAGTGGTTTCAAACAGGGGGTAGTTGTTAATTTTCTCCTTCCGGAAGGTTTTTAACTAGCAATAGTAAATAATGGGTCTGTCGACTGCTACTACTGCTGTTTCTGAGGCCATTCAACTCTGTGTATTTGATTCAAGGAGAGGACAACAGGAGGGGCAAGAACTGGATAAGATATTGTTTTTCTATCCAGCTGACTTACCCTTTACCAAACAATTGTATATTATTGGGCTCAGTGAAGGACTCATCACATTTACAAGGTCAGTACCATTCTTTGTTCTTTTTCTTTATATATATATAAAAACAGGTATCCATCTTGTAGTATTTGAAGAGCAAATATAAGAAATAAGAATGACAGAAATCGCTCAAAAAAAAAAAAAAAAGGGTTCGGAACTAGTTCTGAAAACTTCAATGCATCTACATTTTCTTGTCTGTTGTTGGTAGTTAAATGAAAGATGAAAACTTCATGCAGAACATTTTCCCCAGAGGCAGCTTGTGAGGTCATTGAAGCAGAGAAGCACTCTCATGTATTTTTTGAGGCTGAGCAAGATATATGGATGGTTTTGGTACAGTTTTGTTCTAAATAATATATCAGTAAATGGCAGTAGTATTATTTTGTGTACAGATCATTACATTCAAATGGTTACATATTTTATGTTTTATCATCCATGCAAGTAACATGCTAGCCTGTTGTCACTTAGATGGAAACATTGTTGATCTGGTTCAATAATTTACTTACACTTTGCTTTAAATTGTTGATTATCGACTGCTTCATTTTGGTTTTTTCCCCCTTACGGCTAATCTTACTTGTTATGTCCTGAAATTCATATAATTAATAATATCCAGTGTATTATCCTAGAATTCTGAGTTACTTCCAGGCATTAGAGTTTTGTTTATATTGCTTTCGATTATTTATGGTGACATCTCTGTTTGTGTTTACATATGTTTAGATTATTTATGCTAGCCTGGTGTCACTTAGATGGAAACATTGTTGATCTGGTTCAATAATTTACATACACTTTGCTTTAAATCGTTGAATATTGACTGCTTTATTTTGGTTTTTTTCCCTTCCTCTAGGCTAATCTTACTTGTTAAATGTCCGTAAATTCATATAATTAATAATATCCATTGTATTATCCTAGAATTATGAGTTACTTCCAGGCATTAGAGTTTTGTTTATATTATATTCGATTATTTATAATGACATCTCTTTTTGTGTTTACATATGTTTAGATTAAATGCTCATATCTACTCCAGGCTTCTTAGGGTAGAAGAAAGTCCAATATGGTAGAATTAAAGGCTTACCACTTATCAATTTTCTTTATGAGAAAAAAAAATCACATACCATTTTTCTTTGGTCTCTTTTGTTTCAATCACTTATGTTAGTTGGAAATGACCTGTGAATTGTTTCCAGTCATGCTTTTTGTAGTTCTCTAGCGTTTCCAATCATCTAAAAGATGCATTCTTAAACTTTGATTGCTTGTATTTCTAATTAATTATCTATGTTTGGTTAGGTAGTGGAGAAAAACAAGGAGTTAGAAGCAATTTGGCGGATTGATGCATTGCAGAAGCTTCTTAAGGAAATCCACTCTCTTTTTATAATGTTTCACGGATCTATAAGATTATTACTTGAGAAAGAACCCACCGGAGAAGTTTCCCGATCACATTTGTATTCCTTCATCATGGATTATCTGAATGGTAAGTCATTTACAGCCACTTTTCATCTAAAATGTTATCCATGAAGTCAAGTATTTATTACTTTTGTTTCAAAACATTTCATTGGAAGTTACTAATTGTCAGCATGTCAAAAGCGGTCTGCATTGGATAGGTGCTGCTGTGGTAATATTGAAGTTGCTGAATGTCAAGATTGGGATTGAAATTACTGTATCTCATGCCTAACTCCTTACTTCTCTTTCGAGGCAGATTTTCTTGTTGGGAAGAAATTGCATTTACCATCATTTGTAGACTGTTTAAAGGAACGTGGAACTATACAGATGCTGACCATCGGACGAGATGCTGCCCTTGAAGTTCAGGTTTGTCCTTGTAAACAAAACTTCAAGAACTTGTATGTGTGTCATGCACTTAAAAAAACAGAAATCTTTTTCTTGGGTTACTTTTTTAATATCTTTATGCTCACTTAGAGGTCTAGAGCTTTAAGGCTCTATATCAACCTGTCTTTAAAATCTAAATAGAAATCTTTGACAATAAATTAGAATTTGAAGAACTCTTGCTTGACTTGATGAAGAAACAATTTGGTTTCCATGCTACCCTGCTCTAATAAAGAAAGTAGCGAAGAGTTGGAGCTTTGTTGACATTTTTATTTCTGTTCATTGGAGTTAATTGAATTTTATACTTATTGCAGGCACTTGTTAGAACACTTGAATCTTGCATTGGAAACGCATCATGCCACTCTCTGATTTTATTTCAGGACCTGCTGGTGTCTACGACGCTTTCTCCTGTATGGTTTGATCTTGAAGAAGTTGATGTTCATCTTAATTTGTTATATTTTTCTTTTTTTTAAAAAAAAAAAGCTGAAATACATGGGATGCTAAAAACCAAATACATATCCATAGATGGATTTCTATTTTAAAATATAATATGGGTCATTCAAAATTTTAAAGTAGTTGGTTACAACCTCTTTTTCAGGATGACACTACAAGTTTATTTTCCTATGCTGTTTTGAGATTGACTCCTCGTGTCATAGCTTCTGGCGCAAGTTCTTGGTCCTATTTAATCAGAGGAAATGTTGCATCTCATGTTGCCCAACATGGTGGAAATATTGGTAACCGTGTGATACGACCCTTGCAGCATGGAAAATGGTTAAAAGGAAAGGATGGTTTTCTAGAAACTGATATTTGGGGTATGGAGGCAAGTGGCTGGGTTGGTTCCACCTCAAAAGTCTGGCTTTCTCAAACGGAGGAGCAAATGTATCTGTATGCACATCAGCATAAAAGTCTGACTCTCATTCTTCTTGTTCCTGTTTCCTCAATACCTAATGGGGAACAAGGTGTTTCAATCGTCAGGCAGTATATTCTTGAAAATGTTAGTTGTTTATCTCTTTTAATGGAATTGATCATTTGCTATCATATAATTTCTTGATTTAAAATGGTGATTTTATGTCCAAGCGTTAGAGGTTGGACAGATTGGAAGGGAAGAATTAGAAGAGTAGGACAAGAGGAGAAGAAATATCATCTATTTTACGGTGGGAGAAGATTGTAAAATTGTACTAGAAATAGAAACATTAAAGGAAGAGATGAGAAAAGGGGGGAAATATAGGTTCCAATATTTATCGATTCTCAATTATCATCTCAGTTGTCTCTTATTGGAGCCTGTACCATGTTTAGTAAACTTAGAAGAATAAAATTTACCACAATAAATGTAAAAAAAATATAGTAACCGATACCATTTCTAATAAAGTCATTCTAATATTCATATTGCAAATGATTAATATCCTAGTTTGAATACTCTTGGTGATTCTTTTAAATGTCTATTAAACTTATTTATGAATCTTTTAATTCCTTCCACTCCTTGGATTAATTTCCTGCTATCTTCTAGGCTTCCCTGAAGATCATGAAAGTTGAAGAAAAATTGTCAAAGGGCTGGGGCGGGGAAAATGCTTATCATGTTGGTGGGTATCGATATTTACTGGTAGATGGTGATAGACAAATATCCAGGGCTTCACCTCCAGGAAAAGTTACCACCCTCTCGAAGGTAAAGTGTTCTTTGACAATAACTACAAAACAAGCTTTGTTTTAAAATATCGAAATATATATCAGAAAAAGTGTCCCTAGTCAAATGAGTTACAAAAAGGTGTCTCCTTTTGGCAGAAGTGAGAATAATTACAAGAAGTTTCAGAATGCCTTGTATTCTTTCATTTCCTTATGAAAGGGCACTCCAAGAAGAGGCTAGATGTAGAACGATATCTCATATCCATTGAATTGTAGTTTTCATCCATTATTTCTAAACATCTATCGACTTCCTTAAACAATGGACATTTTTTTATGAACAATGGACATTTATTGAACTGAAAAATACTGGAGTGCTCTAGCCACGAATATGAAGTGCGGTGGAGGAAAATATGGTCCACATCTTCGCCACACTTTACACGTTACACCAATTTAGAGATAGGCATAAGGAGTTGTATTAACTATATCATAAGCATTTAGCCCCCTAAAGTAAAGGGGTTCTAAAGAAAGTTCTTACTTTTTTAACCCATTCAGCTTGAATAGAGATTTACAAGAAAATTGGCCATGTCTTTCTTCCTACTTTTACTCCAAGTCAGTATGTATCTATATCTATATATATTTGTATATTTATTTTTTACCAATCATTAAAGCCCTATTTGATAATGTTTTTGTTTTTAGTTGTCTGTTTCGGAAATTTATAGTCATTTCTTGTGGTTTTCATATTTCTTAGATAAACATATGAATTAGTGAGATTCTAAAATTATAAATGTCCTTTTATTTTTTTTCATTTTTTAATGCTTGACATGGTTTTTAGAAATGTTGGTAGAAAGTGGATGACCAAACAAGAAAAACTTAGGCATGGAAGTAGTGTTTATGAGCATAATTTTCAAAATCGAATGGTTACCAAATGGGGCTTAAATATTACAATTTACCAGAATCTTTACTTGTCATGAGTCAACTTGAACTTGTTTCCAAGTCATGCATTGAGGATTGAGATTTCTCATTTGAGTTTTGTATTATAGGAATCTTTACTTGCCATGAGCAAACTTAGAGAAAAGGTTGATATGGAGAAGAGTCGTGCAAAACACGATAGCGATGGTGAGGGGAAGGAACTGGAAGTAACTATCAGAGCAAAAAATAATGCCTGGGTTATTTCTCGATTAACAAGAGGGAAAGAGCTTTATATGGTTCTGGAGAAAGCCAATGAAACCCTGCTCTATGCCTCTGATATGGTGGAGAAATTCAGCAACAGGTATTATTCATTTTTTTGTTTTACTTTTCAGCATGGATGGCTCTAAATACTCGATAGTAATAGTCATGTGCAGACTAGAAAACTTGCACATCAACTAATCTAATAGGCCATTTTTTCGGCCAAAGTATTGCCAAGAAAGTAATTACATAAGAGTTGACATAGCCTACACCAAGAAAAGCTTTGAAGAAAGGAGGATATCCTAAGCCAAGCACAGGCAGTAAGTAGGTCTCAAAGAGTCATGAAGTTGGATCAAGAAATACGGGCCGAAAGCCAGTCGGTAAAGGGTTAGGAATCAAGTAGAACTAGTTATTGAATTCAAAGAGTACCTGAAGGTATTGCAACCTAATAATCTCCCTCCCACTCTCAAGAGAAGATTTTGATAGATCTCAAATGCCTCGAGTGACAAAAGTATACGAGATAAGGAATCGTGCTAAGGAGAGGATAAATAATGAGAGGGTTAAGAATAATTAAGCAATTAAATAGGAAGTGGGCCCTAGGAATATTGTTAGTTAAGAAGGGCCCATGGGGAGGGGAGTGAGTATATGTAAGGCTCGAGCCCATGGGGAGGGGCATCAGAAATCATTTTGGTTGTGAATATCTCGTCAGATTTAGGGAGAGATAATGGAACTCTCAAATTCTCCTTCTGCTGTTGATAAATAAAATTGATTAAGGCTGAGGCCTATCATATTTCCACAACACTAACTTCAAAAGCAAGATAACCCCACTATCCATACGTACAACTACATATACTCCTATTAGTCTGTGGTCCCACTAGATGATGCCTCTCCTCTAATGTCTTTCCTTTTCTACCCTTCCTCTCATACATGTGTATAATTGGTGGCCTAACATAAAGCTCACATTCTCGACACCTCTTGTCCTATCGTGAGTGATTTCTCGTATGTGTAAAGATAGGTAGACTGCCTCGTCCCTTTCCTCAAGGTGGTGGATCGAATTCTAATCATGTCATTAGAGAAGATTTAGGTTGTTTCCTCAATCGGTTTGCAAACCTTACAACTATCACTTACTAGTCGTGGGTCATTTTCAGTCTTCTACGGAGCTTTCAAGTTGAAAGCTACGACAAAGTGGACATTTTCCAAAACCTTTCATCTTTTTCTCCAAACTGATAGTTTTTTTCCCTATTTGTGCTCAACAGGTACTGCAATGGAGCATTCTCCTTGGATTAGAGGGACATCCTTCCATTGTCGTCGTGTATACGAAGTTGTAAAATAAAGAGCAGAGGTTAGACGGATGTGCACAGTTTTCTAGTTTTTGCTGCTTCATTATCGTAATCTTCCTTGTATAAATTTCTATAAAACAATAAGGTGAATCCTCTCTCATTTTCTGTAGAAGGGACGGAAAAAGTAATAATAATATGCATATATAGAGGCCTTCAACCATGGGGAGAAAGAACAGCTAAGTTACTAAAAAAGCCTGCATTTAGTCCTATTCATTTATTATAGGAACAATTTGAAACATGAGTTTCTTCCCCTTTTGGGGAATTTTCTAAAGAAACTTGTTGACCTTTTTTTTTTAATACTGAAACATTGTGAAGGATGTAATGGAAAACTCTGTGATGCCATAAGATTCTGACTTAGTGTTTGGTATGGCAGCATGAAAATGAGAAGTACCATTGAAGAGGTTGAGAAGTTGGAAATGGAATGGTTAGATTTAGAAGGCACATTAGTAGGTTTCATTTATTTCAGAATGAAGGATTGCATTATACTATGTGCCAGTTTCCATATGATTTTTAGGTGATGTGATGAGCAAGTAGATGTCATTGTTTGGGAAGAGATTTCATTCTGAAATGATTAGAATTTGGGAAAACATCCCTTTTTAGCCCCCAAATTTCAATTTGAACTCTGAAATAATAACAGTATGAGTTTAATTTATACCCTTTATTATGTTATTTATTTTTATTTTTATTATTTATTTTGTATGATCTTGGATTATTTATATCATTGTTATCATTTTTGTTTTATTATTATTATTATCATTATATTTTGTTTATTATATTCTATATTATTATATTTATTTATTTTGTTGAGCCACCCTTGTTCCCACTGCTTCTCTTTTCTTCGTTCTTCTTCCGCCTCACCCCCCTGTAATCCACATAACCTACTCCCTAAAAAGCTCAATCCTCAACTATGGATCGGATGTTTATGGATTGGATTGAATTACCTTTAGACCCAACCAAATAGTTTGAGTTGTAAGTTTCTTCAACTTAAATAAACTCTTATTAAATAATGGATGGAATGCAACTCGACTATAAAACATTTGGGTTGGATTGGTTTGGGATGTTTGCGTCAATTATTTAAGTTTTCTCTAAAAATACGAAGCATGTTAATATGTGAAAAGTTTATTTAATTATCTTCTTGTATTGAAAATTTTCAAGTACTGAAAAATTGTTTTTAGGAGTTGGAATATAAATTATCTAAAAAATAATGAAATAATATATATATATAAGTTTGGATGAGATACCTTTTAAAATTAAATTTTTTTTCGAGGGTTTTTAAACAAAATTAACTATAAGGACTAATAGTTATATCTAGGCTAAAATATTAACTTGATGGTAAGGAATCCCTTTACTTGGAAACGGTTCGTTTTGTTTTTTGTTTTGTTTTTTGTTTTTTTTTGTTTTTTAATTATTGGACATTTTTTATAATAAAATTAAGCATTTTAAACAAGTGTTGTACGGTGCTTGTATCTTTCATATACTCCATTCACCCCTAACTTATATTTGGTAAGATGAATTGGTTTATTTTCATTAAAAAAAAATAATAATAATTAGTGACAACTCCAAACCTTAAACCTTTCCTTGTAATGGTACTGTGAGATATGTAAAAATTGAATAGATGGGTGTTTTTTATATGTAATTTTAATAAATGGTCTATATTGATTTGTTTATATTTAAAAATTTAATTGAAACAATTATATGTTTCACATGAGATTACAAAATTGATGCAATTATTAGTTCAATGTTTAAATTGATACGAACTTCTAAATGGAAATTTTCTTAAATAATTTTTGTTACGATCAAAATATATTTGGCTAAAGCACCATTTTGGTCTATAAATTTTAAGGTTTGTTCAATTTTAATCATTATATTTTTAATAAATCTTAAATATAGTCTTGTAAAATTAATTTTTAACGGAATTGGCTAATCTAGGTTTGATTTTCTACTTTTTAAAATTATTAAGTTTCGATTGTAACAATTTGAGTTTTGAGTTTTTGTTTTTGAAAATTAAGTCCATAGATATTACTTCCATTTCTAAATTACTTGCTTTATTATCTACTATTTATCAATAGTTTAAAAAGTCAAACCATATTTTAAAATTTTGGTTAAGAATTCAACCAAGACACTTAAGTCACAAATCATTGTAAGAAATGGGGAGGAAATAAGCTTAATTTCCAAATTACCACAAAAAAAATGTTACTAAATGAGACCTATTTTGGTAATGATTTCGTTTGTAGTTTTTCGTTTCTTTTTAATTTATACTTGTTTCCTCTCAATTTTTAGATTACTATTTCTACATTCGTTAAAAAATATTTAGATTCTTAGTCAAATTCTAAAACTAAAAAACGGAATATTTTCAAATATAGAAAAATAAATCAACCTATTTACAAATATAATAAAATGACATTGTTTATTAGTTAGACACTAATAGACATTAACATTATGTCTATCAGTATCTATCATCAATAGATAATGATATTTTGTTATATTTAAAAATACTTATAACAGTTTTATCATTTAAAACAATTATTCTAAAAAAAACTACTTTTTTTATTCAGAGATATAATGAAGATAGCGGAAAAAAAAAAAAAAAAACTTACGGTTGAAGTAAAAAGATCATTTACTCTGTCATTTTTTGTCTGACATAATATGCTTTTCTAAACTATGTGCTTCCACTTCCATTTAACTCTTTATGCAGAAAAAGTTTTCGTCGGTTTTGATCTTATCATATATATATTCTATGGGTCAGCTTTATCATTGTGTCATATTGTATAGGCCAAACATAACGACCAAGGATTAAAATTAAAAGTAACATAAATGAAATTAGAATTAAAAAAGGAAAAAGAAATGAAGCTAGGGTTTGTTTGGAAATCAATTTTGTCCTTAAAAAATCATTTTCCATGTTTGATAGATGTTGAAACTGATTATAGAGAAATCTATAACAATTTAAATTTGATTTTTTAATAATTAGTTGAATGGTGATTCTCATGGTGATTGACTGGGAATCACCTACAAACTTAACATCCAATAATCTTCTACTACTTAGCTCGAGTCTCGGAGGTTCTTCAAGGTCCAGGGTTGAAATACCCTGGTGGTGGTTCAAACATAACACCCTTAAACTCTGGGAAAAAATCAATAATATTACTTTATAAAGAGTGTCATGTCAACTTCATTAGTTATGATAATAGAAAATTAATGATTGGGACCAAAACGGTATCAATCTTGGAGATTAAAATGTTGTTGTTTAGTAAAAAATTTGAAAACAATGAAGTAAATAATTCAAAAATGAAGTAAACAATGTAGTTATCAATTAATTTGGTTGAATATAAATTAGTATTAATTAATTTATAAACATGTTCAGTTTTAAAAAAATGAATAATTATTTATTTTATAGTATCATATAGTCTTTAATACAACAAAAATGAATAGAGGCTATAAAATGAAAAACTATCTTCATTTAGCTTCTTATCTTTTTCTTATATAATACTACATTTTGAACTTTCAAATTCAAAATATGGATACATTAAAAAAAAAAAATCATTGTCTTTAGAATTTGCTCTATTTGGGCTACAAAATCTGAAAAACTGTTTTAGAAAACCAAATTCATATTATCTATCAGATGAATATTATCTTAATTTTTATTATATAAAGGCTTAATTTTTATTATATAAAGGTTTTAGAAAACCATATATCAGATGAATATATCACAATTTTAGAAGTAATAATAACATACTAAAGTTTCAAGGATTAACTTGTCACACATATAAATCATATTACTTGTACTTTACACATAAATTTTGTCCGAGTATTAGAAAATAGAAAAAGTAGTTTTTGGTTTTGAAATTTGGCTACTGATTTAAATATTTACTTAAAAATATGAAAATCATGGTAAAAAGAATGGCATTTTCCAAATCATTTCTAACCTTCTAAGAAATACCCTTTTAACTTTCCTAAAATTTGTCTTAACATTCTAATATATTTAGTAATAAAGTTTTGAAGCCATTTATGAAAAGTTAAGGTAATATTACAACTTATAGAAGAATATAATTATTTCTAAAATAAATGGAAAAATTAGGATTTTTTTTTTGTATGGATGACTCAAAGTTTAGGTCCAAAATATTGTTTGGCCCAAATTTAAAAAATGATAACTAGTGAGAGAGCAAGCTCACATGCGAGAAGGAGCATGAGAGTAGTGAGAGAGTGTAGAAGGAAGAACTCTGACGTATGAAATCACTATCGTATTTTGACTAGTTGATTGTGAGCAAACGAAAAAAGGGAGGAGTACAAGTGTGAGAGAGTGACACAAGCAAAAACATTCTTATCAAAGCCAATCGAAATTTTGACCGTGAAATTTACAAAATATATGTATTTAGTTTCTAAGTTTCAAAATGGTACATTCTCTTTTCTCTAAGTTTTGAGCTTGGTTTCAACATAATCCATAAGTTTCAAGATATTACAATTTTATCATTGACATTCTGATTCGAAGTTTTGTTTCAATTTGATCACTAAGTTTCAAAACCTACACTTTTTTATTCTCAATTTTCACTAAATAATAACTTTTAGTGTTTGACATTAATAACTATTAATTAATTTACAATAATTATGAAATGAAATTTTAAATTTAATTTTAATACTGATGAAAAATAATGAAAGTAAATTATAAATCTTTTAAATTAATTAATAAATATTACCACTTAACAAAAAAATAAATATTTAATGAAAAAATTGAGGTTACATTTCTTTTAGTGTTTGAAATTAATGTCCATTAATTAATTTAAAATAATTATAAAATAAAAGTTTAAATTTAATTTTAATACCGATGAAAAATAATGAAAGTTAATTAATTGTAAATCTTTTAAATTAATTAATAAACCTTACCACTAACGAAAAATAAATATTTAATAAAAAATGAGATTAAAAATGTATTGAAAACAAAATTAGAACAAATCTTAAATCTCAAGAAGTGCTAAAGACTAAATTGAAATCAATTAAAAAATAAATGACAAAAAGTACAACATTTTGAAAAGACCAAATAGAAACTAAAAAAAATACTTTTCAAAAACAAATATCCAAAAATATTAAGGGCAATTCTTTTGTAATATATATACAGTCAGTACTCTGAGAATATCTCAAGATGTACTCGTATTTATGTTTCTTCATCCATCACTCATACTAAAGAAAATAATTAAAATATTTTTTGTAATATATATACAGGTAATGCTGTGGGAATATCTTGAAATGCACTCATGTTTATGTTTTCCCGTCCATCACTCACACTAAAGCAAATGATTAAAATATTTCAAAAAACAAATAATTTTTTTTGTAATATATATACCAATAATACTGTGGGAATATCTCAAGATGCACTCATGTTTATGCTTCTTCCTCCATCACTCACACATAGGGATGTCTATTTACCCGCGGGATCGAGGCCAGGGACGCGAGAGACCTCCCCGAATGGGCGGAGAATCCCCTATTAGATGGGGAATGGGGGAGAGAATAGAGATAATTTTTTTCGTTGGCTAAACGGGATATTTTTCTCCGTCCCCGTCTCGACTCCCTACCCGATGAATATAATAATAATAAATAATAATAATATTATAAATTTATTATTATTTTATCTATATATTTTTTACAAAAAAATTATGATATAAAAAGTTAGTTTATTTTCTAATTTTTATTTCAACATTTTCGTACTTTAATACATTTCTAAATTATTTTAACATTTAAGACTTTCTACCTTAAGTCATAAATGTTTTGTATTTAAATAGAAAGCTTGAGACATTGTAATATTTAAATTTTAACTTTTAGAAATTATAGAAATTAAATTATATTTTTTTTCACGTATAATAGTATTATTTTTATAATGAATTTTTATACTATGATTTGAATGAAATTTATTGGAAATATTCATTTAATATATATAATTTTATTTGGTTGAGAATAACAAAATTACTAAAAATGAATATATTAAAAAAATAAAAAGGAAAAATTTCCTGATTCCCACGGAGAATCCAGTCCTGATCCCCACGAGTAATTTCACACGGAGAATGAAATAGGGAGATGAGGATGGAGAAGCTTTTCCCATCTTCCGACCCGCTCCATGAATATTTGTACCACATCAAAGAAGATAATTAAAATATTTTAAAAATAAATAAGAAGGGAGTGTTTTTGAATATATATAGACAAAAGATTTCGCCATCAAATCTCTCGCTTTTCAGCCCCGAGTGTCTGACAATTCACGGTTACGGCAACACGCAACCCACGCCTTCCGCCCCTCACTTTTCATTTTTCTCTACTGAATCTCCATTTCCTGTACACATCAATGGCGGATGACGCTCCACCAATCCGCCTCGATGCCTACAAGCAATCTCTTCTCAACCGCCACACCGAGAAACCACTTCACCGCCGGCGAGATCGTTCGCGATGTCATAATCGGCGTCTCCGATGGCCTCACCGTCCCTTTCGCCCTAGCCGCTGGACTGTCCGGCGCTAACGTGTCTTCCTCCATCGTCGTCACCGCCGGAATCGCTGAAGTCGCTGCTGGCGCTATCTCCATGGGACTCGGCGGGTGCGTTTCCTCTCTCTCGCTCCGCCACTGCCGTTTGATGAAGAAACATCGAATGGTTTTGTTGTTGTTTTACAGATTTGTATATTGTGATTTCTGTGTAGATATCTTGCGGCGAAGAGTGAAGCGGATCATTATATGAGAGAACTCCGGAGAGAGCAAGAAGAAATCGTCGCAGTTCCCGATACTGGTAACCCCTTTTTTTTCCATCTATTTTCTTTAGAGTTCGATTTTAGATTTCAAATTGAAATGAAATTAGTATGAATATCAAACAACTTTTCTTATTGACTAGATTTTCTATTTTCTTTAGGACGATTTGGTAAACATTTCGGCTCATTCTCATAATCATTTTGTATCTTATTTTTATTAGCTAAGAATTTTATTGTAAAAATGCGAATGATATAAACTTAATATTTCAAAAACAGAAAAAAAAAAAATTTAAAACGGTTGATCTTCCATTTTTTTGTTTTTGATTTTTGAAAATTAGACTTATTTTCTATTTGATTTGCATGAATTCTTATCCATTTTTTTTTAAAAAAAACAACCTTTTTTGAAAAACTAATTTCGTTAGTTTTCAAAAATTGGCGGATTAATAAAAAGTACATAAACATTATAAAATCAAACAAGGCGTTAGCTTTTGGTTTTAGATTTCAAATTGAAACGAAAATTAGTGAATATGAACAACTCTTCGTTTTGAGATTTGTTATTGAGTAGATTTTCTATTTTCTTTAGAGATTGATTTAGATTTCAAATTTCAATGAAGTTAGTATGAATATGGACAACTTTTATTTTTTTTATGAATAAAATAAAATAACAAAATATTTTATTTTATCTAAGTCTTGAATCTAATTTTTATTTGATTATCAATTTAAAAATGTTACAGGTAATTTTTTGAATTTTATTTTAATCTAGACCCTAGGTTTCAAAATGACAAGTTTTGTTTCAATTTGGTCTCGATATTTTGAGATTTATATTTTTAATCTCGATTTTTCACTAATATATGTTAATGAATTTAAAATAATTAGATGAATTATAATTAATTAAGTTTCATTCTTTTTTTTATCACTTTTAAAAAGTAATTTAAAATTTTACTTCATAATTACTTTAAATTAAGAGATATACTTTTTTGGTCTACGTTTTGGGTTAGTTTCTATTTAGTTCATAGGTTTTAAAATGTTTACATTTAATCTTAAGTTTTGATTTTGGTTTCAATTTAATCCTATCAAAATATTAGAATTTTATCTTTAAGATTTGAGTTTTGTTTCAATTTGGTTCATAGATTTCAGGATTTTCCATTTTTAACCTCAATTTTTCATTAAATAATCACTCTCAAACATTGATGTCAATGTTTATTAATTAATTTAAAGTAATTATTATGAAGTAAAATTTTGAATTTAATTTTAAAAGTGATGAAAAATAGTGTAATTTAATTAATTATAATTCGTTTAATTATTTTAAACTTGTTGACATACATTAACACTGAAGACGGAAAAATAAGTATTTAGTGAAAAACTGAGATTAAAAATGTGAATGTTGAAATCTAGAGACTAAATTGAAATAAAACTCAAATGTCAAGGGTAAAATTGTAACAATTTGAAATTTATGGATTAAATTGAAATCAAACTCAAAACTTAAAAGGATTAAATGTGTAACATTTTGAAACCTTGAGACTAAATAGAAACTAGACTAAAAACTCAGGGATTAAAAAGTTATTTTCACATTGATATAAATTATTACAAGTGAGTATTTAATAAAAAATTAAGATTAAAAATGTAAAATCTGAAAACTTAAGAAATAAATTGAAACAAAATTCAAATTTCAAAAGTAAAATTATAACTTTTTAAATTTAAAAACTAAATAGAAACCAAACTCAAAATTTAAAAGAATAAAATAAAATTTAGACCAACATTAAAAAGGTATCTTTCCTTAAAATAAATTTGTTCTCTATTATTCTGGTATGTACAAACATTTTGTATATGGTAACCTAATTTTCCGAATAAAATTTGTTATTGAATGTGACTTGGGGGTAGTTTGGGTATATTCTTACAAAATGGGTTTTCTGGTTTTCTTTTTGACGAGATTATAACGAATGCTTTTTCAATTTTGTTCATTGTTTTTCACTAATACCCTCATGCTTTCAAAACTTAAAAGTGCAATGATTTAATGCTCCCTTTTTTTTAACATAGTAAAAATAAAATTAAAAAAGGTTTAACTAAAAAATTTTTACCACGACACCTTCAAATTACACCCAAGTTTTATCCGACTTACATAAAAATGCAAACTTAGAACTATATGGTGATACCTTAAAATTATGTGGTAATTAAATTTTTATCTAACCATTTTTAAAACATTTATAAAAATGTAGTGATAATAATGCAGCTTTTAAGATGAATTTTACTCCATTTTATGAGAGGTAAATGATAATAATACGAGTTTAGAAATAATAGAAATATTTTTTAAACAAATGACAAAGTTACCGTAGTATTTTTACTTTATTTTACAATTTACCCTTGATTTAAATTGTCGTTCTCCTTGTTTGTGCTTAAATTAAATTTAGTTATCATGGTTTTGAAAATTTTAGTTTAGGGTTAAATCTCAAATTATAATTTATTTTATCTACCACTTTTTTTTGAACGTGATACATATCTAGCAACATCTAAAAGAAACATGTCATGTGTCAACCGAACAAGACCCAACTATTTTAAATATATCTTCTAGACAGATAAATATTTATACACCTCATATAAAACAACAAGCGATAATTTTTATAGGATCGATTGGACAAAACTAAATAAAAATGAGGACTATTGAAACTAAAATACAAATAATAATTTAACCTAAAAAACTCATGGTTTTGTAAGAGATTAATATGTTATAATGTTATTAATGTAGAAGCGGCAGAAGTAGCAGAGATATTGGCACAGTATGGGATCGAACCTCATGAGTATGGTCCAGTTGTGAATGCTCTCAGGAAGAGGCCTCAAGCTTGGTTAGATTTCATGATGAAGTAAGCTCATTTTCTTTCTATCATAATCGTTTAGATTCTTTTTGCTAATTATTATTATTTTAGATTAGCTAAGAGATTGTTTAATAACCATTTCGGCCTTGTTTGAGAATTCTTTTTTGTTTTTAAAAATTATGTTTGTTGGTAAGAGTTGTCCAAAATAAGATCCAAGGCCAAACACATCCTAAAGTAGATCTACATGTCCCAAAAGGAAAAGTCAAACCCTCAGGTTCCAAACTGACTAACCAAGCTCGTCCAATTTCACGAAAGGGGCGTGGACAACTCTTTTGACTAGTTTGACTTCTTATGGGTCGTGGCTGATTGAGCAGGAAAATGGTTGACCCAAGCCAGATACTACACTCTACAACCTCGAGGGTCACATTTATTCTCACATTGCTGATATTACTATTCCAAGTGAGAGCAAAGAATGAGCCTTATAAATAGCCACCACACCACTAGCCTCAAGGGCTAATCAATTGTTTTTATGCTTAGACAATTTAAATAATTCATGCACTAACTTAGGTATTAGAGTTTACTTGGCTTGGAACCACATTGGTGCGAGTACTCTTACAAGTTAGTTCCAGCTCCAACGTGTGTTCAAACCATAGGAAAGGGCTGAAAGAGTAAAAAGGGCTTGGACGAGATACCCACATCATCATTTGGCGCCAACGAGTGCTTAGAGGTCAGCGATCAAATAAAAAAATACAAATTAAAAGGACAAAATCCTCCATGACTCCGAGCAGTTCACGACTAGAACTGAGCCTTGGGTAGTGGAGGATACATCCATGAGGTAAAACTTTCTACCACCCACCTATTCATGTAATGGTCAGAGGGTCTTGTGTTCTTCGATGAATTGGTTGATGAAAGTGTGGGCCAACTCCCCATAAGAGTCTAACGCTTTGGTGGATCCTTTCAGTACCAAAACTCAGGTTGGTCCTATTAGGTACATGTGGAAGGCTTGATAGTGTATGGCTTCGAGAACCCAATATAGCTCCATTTGTTAATTGATACGTCTTGGGTTGATTGATTTTGTCGGAACTACCGTTGTATTCTTTGATCATGGGGAGCTTGAAGTGCTCTAGGAGCTCTTCCATTGTGACCTTGCTTGAGAATGGGACATTGTCTTTCTTCAAGAGCTTATTGGGGAGTTCTATGTGCTTGAGCAAAGCATCAATTTTTTTGCCCATTTGGGCCTCCCCTGCTAATTGATTTTATCAGAGATTTTGGAGAGGTGTCTTTTGCCAATCGCCTCATCCAATGGCCTTGCAACTCAGGAGATTGCACAATTCGATCCCCTCTAGAAGTGGTTAGACCACGTGTTGTGGTGGGGGATGGGTCTAGTCACAACTCATCTAATGCTAGTTTTTGGGACCACCATGAGTGGGTAGGTTCCTGTGTCTTGGCCCTCACTTTTCCCTTGTGTGGGTTACGTACTAGAATAAGGTTTGTGGCCCCTCATCGTGGGTGCTGGCATGACATCATCTTCGTCATGGCTTCCATATGGTACATGAATACTACTTTCGTCGCTTGGAGGCTAGAGAAGACTTTCAAGACGGTATTTGTTCTTCAAGTCCTTATGGAGGGTTTTCTTGGGCATTTTCACTTCTTACCATCAGGGCGGTAGAAACTTTTGCCTCTTGAGTGTACCCTCCATCGAGGGGTTGATTCCCCTTTTGGTCGATCCAATTCTGGTCGCGGTTTGCTCGGGGCCATGAGTGATTTCATCTCATGGGGATTTTCTCATTTGAGCATTAGTCTCCTAGCCACTCGCATTGTTGAGCTTCACTTAGACATGTCATCCCCACAGACGACGTCTAATGTTGGCATAGGAATCTTGTCGAGGTCCTCTTTTTACTCTTTCAACTAGAAGTGTGCAAAAGTTGGATAAAATCGACGAACCGAACCGTGTACACTCCTACCTTCAACCTTGTCCTCTAATCCAAATACATTGCTAGATCTAAAGCTGACCTGCAATTGTATTCACATCGATGTGGTGTTGAGCCAAGTACACTTTGATACCTAAGTATATGAAGAACTTATCTCGATTGTGTACATAGAGAATTGCTTATCTCTTGATGCTGGTGGTGTGGGATTGTTTATAAGATACATTCTCTTACTCTCGCGTGAAATATGTGAAATAATAGTAGTGTCGAAAGTAAGTGTAGCACTCGAAGATACAAAATACCTATCTTAAACTCGACCAGGCTTAAGATTCAAGAGTTTTCACTTTTCTTTAGGGACGCACAAATTCTAGAACGTCTGTGAGCTTGAACTTTACCTCGAGCAACTCAACATATATAAATACAAAAGTAACATCTATGAGTCTTTTATTATTAAGATCGGTATTTTCCTTGAGAATGGATGTAGGATATAGACGTGAATAATTTTCTTTGACAATATTCTTAGGCGGTGAGTTTATCTCGATCCCACAAATTTGTCTCATACAAAAAAGCAAAGGTTAGCTTTGTAATAGCCATCAATAAAATCCATTTGAAGTTTCCCAGCCTTTTCTAACCAACATGTTGACTGCTCCCATCCAAGAAAGACAATTGACATCACAATTTTCTACCCTTTTTTTTTTTCTTTTTTAAATGTTTGTGAACTCTTGAAATTGTTTCATAAATTATTAAATTTTTAATTTTGTATTAGATAATTTCTAACTTTAAAAATGTTCAACATGTATATAGTTTCTTATCTAGAAAGACAATTAAGTATTTAATGGGGGTAAATGGATTGGATTGAGTCAAGTTGAAGGTATTTTTTAGAATCAATCCAAAAATTTGGATTGATTAAATTGTCAACTCAAAGGATCCAAATAAAGTCTCTAAACTAACCTAAACCAGCCCTTAAAATTTGGATTGTCGGGTTATAATTTATTTTTTATTTTTAATTAAAAATATGTAAGTTTATATACAACATATGACTAATAACTAATATCTCATAAAATTCAAATGTTAAATACCAAATATCTATGATATTTATGACAAACTTTAAATAAAGACAAATATCATAACAATTTTAAAAGAAAAATATTAAAAGTTCATAAATTAATCAATGTAAAATAATTAAATTTTAAATAAAGAGAAATATGTATAATATATTTCTTAATATAGATAAAATTCGAGTTGGCCAAATATTTTTTAGGCCAACCTACGATCCAATCTAACTCAACAAAACTAGAAAAAGTTCAATCTAATCAAATCCAAGCACGAACCTGACTCAACCCAACTCTTACATTTTAGGTTGGGTAGTTTGGGTTGTTCGAGTTGGGTTATTTAAACACCCTTAGTATTTAAAATCATCTTGACATATTAAAGATATTAAAATTAATTGAGATATTAGATATAAATTTTAATTTTAATTTAATGAAACTCAACTTTTTATTTATTTATTTATTTTGTTTAGTAGATCTATGAATTTTAATTAAGTATCAAATAAGTCGAGCACTTATTAGACCACAAATTGAAAATTTAGAAATTTATTGGACATAAAGTTAAAGATTAAATGTATATTTGACATATTTTAAAGTTTAGAACCATATCGAACACAATTGGATGTTTACTCATTAAACACTTTTAAAATTTGGGATCAAATAGATACAAATTAAGTCTCTTGTAATTTGACCTTATTTTTTTAACCCAACATTTTGTACCAGTAATTGTTGACCGAGAAACTCTTAAGAAATATTTGACTTAGAATTTAAATAAATAAATAAGGTCTAGATTTGTATGGTTGTATTTAGATTATTAAGAAGAGTGAGTCATAGAAACCCGAGTCTATGTCATCCAGATTTGGTTTAAAGAAGTCAAATTTTAATTTTAGTCTTGGTATCGATCCCGACTGAGATGAACAATTAAACCAATGGACCAAAAAGGTGCTTTGTGAAAGATGGAAAACTTTGACTACTATTTCTGATAATTTCCTAAATTTAGGTGAAACCTAGGTTACTTTAGGGTCAGATAGGTAATCTGGATTTTGTATTATGTTTCAGATTCACTAAATTCAACAAATATGTGTTAGGAGTACACCGAGAGTTAACAGCAAAAAAACAAAAAATGAGGAAACAGGAAGGTAGAACTTCGATAAAGTCGTAAACTTCGGATCTTATGTTCCTTTCGTCAAAGGGTGACTGAAAGAAGCATCTCTTTTCTAAGATTAATACGAGGCCTGCAGAGAAGTCTGACTTCTAGTCAATTTAGATCATATTTTTGAAAGTTATTGGATTTTGTCATCCAAACTGTGCAAATTCTGAGGAATAACATTTTTATGTTTTTGGTGTATATAGATTTAAAATACAAAATCATATTTAAAATTAAAAAAAAGAGAAAAACGTTTAGAATTTTTCAAGTTATAAATTCAGTTCATTTTTTTTAAAAAAATAATTAGTATTTCATGTTTCAATAAGCCTTCGTCAAACTCAAAAGACATTAGGCTATCATTCTTTTTTTTTTTTGGTAAATCGTGGTTTAAAAATTGGACCCTCAAACTCCTGAAAATGTTAAAATCAGACCCTTAAGATTAGAATAAATGTAGAAATTGGACCTATAAATGGTAAAAATTAAACCTTCAAACTTATACAATTATTACAATTTATATAATTAAGTTTGAAGGTCCACTAAAACCCTTGTATAAGTTTGAGTATAGAGATGTGCACGAGTTAAGTTGGGGAGATTTTTTTAAACCAACCCAAATTTTTAGGTTGGTCGGATTGGCTACCCGAATGACATGAATAGGATTGTCGGGTTGTAAAACAACAAATTTAGAAAGACGGACAACGGAAAATGTCAAAGAAAGAAAGACAATGAGAAAAAGGAAAAAAAAAGCATCAAGATTCAAAAATGAAAATAGAAGAATCAAACCTACAATAGCAAGACAAATTGAATCTAAATGAAGGTAGACAATGGCTTGAGCCGATAAAGATGAACTGAAGCTGATGAAGACAAAAGGCTGGAACTGAACGAAGACTGAAGATGAAGATGAAGATGAAGAGATCGATTGAAACAAAATGAAGTTGAACAAAGGATAAACAACTGAAGTTGAACGAAGAATGAAGATAAAGCAAACCAAATCGAACGAGGGAGAGCCGGAGATGAGATCGAGGTACACAAAATCGAGAGGGAGAGTCATATATTTATGTAAATTAATATTAGTAATTCGAATTGAGTTGGGTCAACCCAAATTTTAAAAAATGTATTTGAGACCCAATCCAACTCTTTGGATTGAGTTGGATAGTCCGACTTGTTTGGATTGTCAGATTATTTGAACATCCCTAAATTTGAGGACTTAATTTTTAAAACTGAAAGTTATAATTACCACCCTACTTTATGGGTGATTTTTGCAATTTACCCTTCTTTTTTCTAGTTCAACAGTTCTAAAATAGATCATATCATCGACCTTTAATTGAGAATTTTGTCCACTAATTTATGCTTGAATTCTTTAAAAAAAGAATTAGCAACTGTAACAAAATGTTGCTACCCTCTCGGGATACGCAGATAGGTGTAATGGTAAATCACATCATTCTATTATTGTCAAAGTCAATTTGTTCTTTCTACATTAAAATTTTGAATTGTTCTAATTCTTACGTTTCATGCTCCGCAATTTTGATCTTATCATATATATGGAAGTGATTCAATTTTAAGTTTAACCAGTAAAAGGAACCTAATTTACCTCTTTAAAACCCCTATTCTACACAAAATGTAACTACTAGTAGTAGCAGCAATGGACAAGTTGGTTTTGGAATACCTCGATTCCTAAAAGAAAAGTACTGAGCTTAGAAAATATTATTGATGAGTACAGTTTTAAAAGCAAACAGTATAATTTCAACATTTATTCCTATGATTTAGTGTTTGTATTGTTTGTGTTGGTGATGTAGGTTTGAATTAGGATTGGAGAAGCCAGATCCTAGAAGAGCTCTACAAAGTGCTTTCACAATTGCTTTGGCTTACATATTAGGGGGACTAGTCCCCCTTCTTCCTTACATGTTTATTTCAAATGTGATGAGAGCCGTGACAGCATCGGTTGCATTGACACTATTAGCGTTGCTCGTGTTCGGATATGCAAAGGGTTACTTCACAGGTAATAAGCCCTTTAAAAGCGCCCTCCAAACCACCCTCATCGGAGCTATTGCATCTGCAGCTGCTTTTGGCATGGCTAAGGCTATACAACAATGAACTAAACAACTCCCCATGTCAATCTCTATTCAGAGAATGCCCCCTAAGGCCACATGTTCAGTCTAATCTCATGAGATTATTCTATAACTTTCATTAGTTTTCTCAGTTTAGGTCCATAAATGAACATTTGATGTGGTTTCTAAAGCATTGTCATATGCAGAATTCAATTTTCTATGAGCAACAAATATGGTTGAAAAATCATTTCCAATCCTTGAATTTTTTGGCTTGGTGTATAAGAACATACATTGATACATGAATCGATAATCGATATTCGATAATCGAACCACTGTTAATCATGAATCAAAGATCTCTACTCTACATTTTCAATCATGTTTTTAAGGAAATTTTTAACTAAAAGACTTACTAACATAAAATAGAAGTAAAAGATTTCAAGACTTATAGTATAAAGAAGAATGAACAAATATAAATTTTGGTATGTCATAGCCAAGAAAACTCAGTTTGTGTGAGGGATATATGTGTACACGAGCACGCACATGTGAAAGATTATGGGCATCGAATTTAATATCAAGCAATCATAACGAGAGGAGTGTCTGCCTAGCTATACAAAAACATATGGGGCAAGGCAGGCAAGAAGCAATTGAGAAACCACTTCTACAAAACTGATACTATATACTATGTGTTGATTAAAATATATCAAGGCCTACAAGATATAATGCTTGAAAGTTGAAACAAAAGCATTACCTTGTAGTAGCACCAAGAAAAAAGATGGCTGAAATTCCATAAACCTGTTTGAAATGCAATACTTTGCTCAAGATATTCAAATGGCAGCAGCTTAATCACCTTAACTTCATAGTCAACCAATGGCTATTTAGTGTGGATAGTGAAGACAAAAAAAGGAACTTATATTGATCTTTGAGATCTTATATTGATGAAGTCTTATGAACCCAACCAAAATGTATTGTTCTTTTAACGGGTTTGTATCTTGTCTGCTGTTTCATATAGGATTTCTTGATCAGATGCCAAAGGCTCCATCTGTTGGGTTAGAAGATTAACAGTATTCAATTTCTCGATATAAGATTCATCCAACCTTGGTTGTATCTCAAAATCTTCACATTTCTCCATTTGCCTGATTAGAAGTTCAAAGTCTTGGGAATTCTCTTCATGTGTTTGAGTATCGATTGTTTCCATATCCAGTTCATCGTCCTCATCGTCCATATGTCTCCTTTCATCGTCTATTTTTCTACCATTATCTGAATTCCCAGAAAAAGGGCTCGCTAGAAGAAGCTGCTCCCATGCAACATCTTGTACATCTGGAAGAACAAATTGACTATGATTGTCTAAACACAACTTTTCATCCATAAGCACTTTCATGAAGTCAGAATTAAGGAAAAAGTCTTTCATTCCATCAGGGAATGGATCAGATTCTTGTTGTTTTCCCGGACCTGTCACTGCTGGAAGTAGAGTTGTTGACAGTTCATCTAATGGTCGTTGGTACCTGACAATCATACCATTTGAAGGTACTTGATTATCATCTGGTATTTGCTCTAGCATATTGCCAGTGTCGGCCATGCGCCAATTCTTTTCCTTTGGTTGAAGAAGCTGAACCAAAAATCCAGGGCTTTGCACTGCCATTACTAAAAATGACAGCATCTGCTGTTGATTCTTTTCCATACCTTGAAGGCGGTCTCTCAATAGAAGCAACTTGTTCTCTGAAGTTTCCTGGTGCTGCTTGAGTTTAACCAATTCCTGCATTACGGCATTTTTATCTATTTTAAGATTCTCAACTTCCTTCCATAGCCCTGAATAATCAGGTAGTTCAACTTGTCCATCGGAATTGTCTTGGGGCTGTGATGCTCTACGCTGATCTGTGCCCTGGATGTTTTTCCTTCGGTAAATGTTCTTCAACAGATGTTTTTGTCCTTTAATGAATCCATCAGTTGCAAATTCCCAGCAATCAGTATCGATTTTCCGAAAACCCTAAAATAATAAAAGAATCCACTTGTTATAACAATGATATGATAATTCAAAACTATATGTCAGTAGTGAGGGGGAAATGTAGTTGTTTCTCCTCTACCAGCTTTCATGTCGAACAGTTTCCCGTTTTTTGTAAGAGTATAAAAGCATGTACTTCAAATGACAATTTTACTCTCAGAAACTATGCACATTACAGACACAACAAAAAATGTATCTGCAAAACCCCAACAAAAATTAATACTTGAAGTTGAGTGTGTTTCTGCAGATTACATCATGATTGAACCAGGAGTCTATGAAACAATAAACATTTATAGAGAATGTTCCAAAAAGGAGTAAAAGACAAAGCTGCAGACAAAGGAACTATACAGAATAAAGTGAGACGTTTGTGAAATTTCCTCTATAGTAAATACTGAAGAAAAAAAATCAGAAATATTCCCAAGAAAATTCTAACAGTAGGCGAGTACGTTGAAGAGTTTTATCAACTAAGTGCACACAAGTGGCCAATTTCATTGGCAGCCTGCGAAATTCCTCTGTGAATCATTTTGATCATTCATGAAATTGGGATTCACTCAGTAACTACGAACCTTATCAAAACAATAACTACAAACCCAGCCTAGTGTCCCACTACGATGGCCTTTACATAGCCAAAAACAATTCACTAAGCCATATCTTGACAATGGCAAAACCCCAATATGAAACTCCTTGCCCAATTACTCTCCACGAAAACCCCCTTCTGACAATACCCAATCTTCAAAACCTCCATGGAAGCTCTTCAATCCAATAGCATCATCACCCACATGCTAGAGCAATTCATTTAAAATACTAAAATTCTTCCCACCATGGAGCATTCATAAGTCCTAAAGTAATGAATATAGCAACCACAAGCAACTTCTTGTTGATGGAAACGAAGATTCCACTGAACTTCCAACTGATGCTTTTGAAAAGAATATGATCGTTAGAGAATTTACAGAAGAAGATGATGGTAACCATGTCAATTGTATGGTGCAGCTCCTGTATCCAAGCCCTGAGCAAGCCAGTTCTAATAAACAGCATTTATTTTCCACTTACTAAAACCAGGATTTCACAAAGTTTCTGCAGATAATTGAACATTTTGTTGAGAAAAGAAGGGGTTAAGGGTTTCCATGTCTAAAGGAAAAATTCTGCCTCTGAGGTTACCATTAACCAAAACAGAGCAATTAACCGACCTTACACAAATTCAGTCAAGTCCCCATCAACATTACCCTAAGCTAATTCAAAGTAAATCTTCACCAACAGTCCTCAATTGCGTTATTAGCAATTAGGGCACCTAGAACAAGACGAGTTGCAGCAATATAATCAGAACTCAAACACAAAACAAACGATTAACTTCATGATGAACAAGGTGTATGAAGGTCTTTTACAAAGAATGGAAAAAATTCACAAAAACAAAATACAGAAACAAACAAGAAACACAAACAAATGATGAAAGTTTTCTTTAAAAAGAAAAAATAATAATAAGAAACAAGAAACTCACGTAGATATTAAGCTGGCGCATGAAGCTAGAGAAATTGCTATGCTTAAAGTACTTGGGAAGCACGTGAAGAGAGAATTGGGTAATATCCAAAATGGTAAAGCTATCATGGGAAGAAGTCCAGGAGATAATTGAATTAGTGGAATCATCGTCAACCATGTCGTACAATTTCTTAAGAAATGGCGCCACCGACGATCCCTGACGCTCCGCCGCGGATTTCACCATCGGAGAATATGAAAGGAGGAGGAGACTGAGATTAAGGTAGCGTAATTAGGAGGAAATGAAAAGGGCAAAAAGAGAACTGGGAATTTGGGAATTTCGAGGGTTTTATCCTTTGAAAGTGTTGTGTTGTTTTGTTTGGTTTTTGAGAGGCAAATTGTCAGTGAAATGCTTCCCTTCTCCGCGGCTTTGCTTTGCTTTCGCCATTGCCGCTGTTTCTTGAGAGATTCTTCTACCAATTTCACCGCTTACATTCTGCCACGTTTTTTTTTTCTTTTTTTATTGAATTTAAACTGTTTTCAAATATAGAAAAATAATCAAAATATTTACATATATAGTAAAATTTCACTTTCTTCCTTTAGGTTAAAATATCATTTAAGTTAAATTACAAGTTGAATAAGATTTTTATATGAGTGGCAATTTTAAGAGGTTGAAATGAAAAAGACCTAGATTTTAAAACCTATTTTTTTTTTTAAAAAAAAAGAAAAATCTTTTGCTTGCATCATCACATGGTCTAATCATGATCATAACTCTATGAAGTATATACGATGATCCTCGAAAATCGATACTTACTCTTGATGCTCGATAATCTTGGTACTCACTCTCGCTCTCGATCACTTGACATTTTTGTTTCCTCTTGCTAATCGTTTTCGTTCAAAGTGATTTGCAAGTTATTTTATTTTTAACTTAACCAAAACAAACATCATGTTCAAAAAGCCCATGCCCAGGCAGTTCCATATGTGGAAATTTTTGTACACTTTAACTCTCTAATGACCCTTGGATCATCCAAGACATATTAACATATCAAGTATTAAATAAACATTTATTTTTCATGGTTGGTTTTGGTTGTATAGTCATATAATTTAGTCGAGATTCGAAAGAATGAGGAAGTATTATATATGATCACAAGCTAGAAGTAAAGAGAAAATAGTGACAAGTGAGAGAGAGAAGTACGAGCGACAATCGAGCATCAAGAGCCATTAGTGAGTATCGAAAGTAAGTAGCGAGTAGATAGAAATTAGCAGTATTATGGAATGGGGTTCTTTCTTTTGGTTTTGTACTTATTTTTCTATACTTATTTGACGTCGACTTATCTATCCCGGACCATTTTCGGCTGATGGGTGAAGGTAAACTTAATAGTATATCATCTAATATTTTTCCCCACTTGTGGGTTTGAACATAGGACCTCCCTGAACCATCTACTCTGATATCATATCAAATCACTTATTGACCCAAAAGTTTAAGCTGATGAGTGAAAATAAATGTAATAGTATATCATCTAATAGTAAGAATGAGAAGGAACAATATATTAATGTAGATTGATTGAAGGAGATCACCGTGCCAAGTACATTGAAGTACTAATGAACTGAAAGGTCGCATATACGAGCTTACGAAAGTTAGTTTGTTAAACTTCAACATATAATGAGGGTTAAATATTAGTTGGAATAAGAATCTCTCCGCTATACATAGTGGACAATGAGATGTTGAATTTCTCTTTTATGGTCCTAAACAGTAGATATTCATAAGTTTTAAACAACATCAACAAGTGCAGCACATTCACAACACAAAGAGATAACATGTGTGCTGAGAGGAGGTATGAAATGGATATTTTATCATCAGTATTCAGTGTTATCGATAGGAAACAGCAACACCAAACCACAAAATTAGTATACTACACAACATAACACTAGACTTCATTTAGGCCATAATGATGAATGACAAAATGATGCATGAGAACTCACATAGAGACAATGATAATAATGTGACCTTGCAAGGTGTTAGAAATGAGACTAATTTTAAGGCTGTTGGAAATGATCCATATGCAAAAAATGTAGACGAATGTTACCATGCAAGGCGTTGCAAATGATATCACTATTGAGATAGTTGAAAATATGTCACATCAGTCTCCAATTGCATTAGGATGCAATTCTTCAAAAGCATGACTATTAGTAAATATTGTAAGGAGGGAAGATTTAATTTTGCATGTCTTGTCTCATTGCGACGTAGATCCTGAAGCTGGCTAAATATTCTTTTGCAAGAATGATCTAAAAATGAGATTATCAATATTGGCCATGAACACGAATTTTGAATATTTAGTTAAGAGATCAAATAAAGATTTATACATTTCGATGTATCTATGAGAGTTGTAAGTGGACACTTCGTGCAGTAAGAATTAAGGGTTGTGACATCTTTAAGATCACAAAATATACAATTGTGCACACATGCTCAATTGAAAATTTAAATCATGACCACAAGAAAGCGATTACTTTAGTAGTTAGGCACCTTATCAAGGACAAGTTTGGAGTTGGTCATGCACACAAATCGCGACACATGATCGAGAATATAAGGCAAGATTATGGTGTGAATATCAATTATGAAAAGTCATGGCATGTATGAAAACTTGTATATTCTCCTATAAGGGAGTCTTCCGAAGACTTGTATGTCATGCTACATACTTATAGAGAAGCATTGAAGATAGAAAAGCATGTAACAATATTTGAGATTGAACTCGAAGAATTTCAATACTTCGAATACATGTTTGTGGCAATAGAGCCCCATATTAGAGGTTTTTCAAGTTATCGTCTCTTGATCATTGTTGATGACATGCATTTAAAAGGAAACTAAAAATGTGTGATGTTAGTCATGTTGGGGTTGATGCCATAAATCTTGTAGGTCATGTAGTTTGTAATTGTAATGTACAAACAATTTATTTGTCGAATAAAATATGAGGCATTTTATTTGACATTTAGTAGCATTAACCCACAAAACCAATAAACTAAGATTCAATGTTGTCTTTTATAACTTAAACATGTATATGGAGACATACAGATAGATCATGTTTAAGTGATAACCAAAACGGTCTGTATTAGATGAATAAGGTTGGGTACCTTATCCTGGTGATACTAAGAATACGATCCACTTTATAGTTGTTACAATTGATCTGATCCTAATCATTCATGTGGAGACATGTAAGCGGGGATGTTCTATACAAATAGTTTGTATAAGACTGGACCACGAAATGAATAGTCTTAATATATAACACTATTGATAGAAGAGACTTACATTTCACCAAGATGATCATAGGTGACTTGACCTGAATTTTGAATGACCGGTAAACTTTTGTCTATGAAGGTGGTCCTTTGATCTGTATAAGTGAGAGTGTCTGGGTTCGCTAACTCAATATTCCTACCATTTTAGGGATTCATCTAATGGGGGAGTTGGGAATGCAACTACATAAGAAGGAATTCACTTATTCTCTATAGTTAGCATAAGTAGAGAAATTGCTCCTCTAAGGGCTGATTCTAGGGCTTAAATTTCAATATATATTTATTAAAATTAAAATTAGTTTTTAATTTTAAAATTTGAATTAATTTAAGAAAGGGAGTTATGGAAACAACCCCTCCATCTCTTTTCTCTCATTAACGTGTAAGTGGGTGGTTCATCCCAGAGAGATCTTCTTCCTCATTATTCTCACACAGAAGACAGAAGTGTGGTGCTCTCCCAAAAATTCTTCTGCGTTTGATTTCTCTTTAGATAATTCTCTCCCTCTACCAATTTAATCACGAAGTCCACTCCTCTCGTGGTTTCTCAACCCTACGAAGAATATCAAGGTAATCCAGTGGTTATGTCCAATTGGGTTTTTATTAGCAATACTGTGTTCTTGGGAGTTCGTGACTAAGAAGGTTCATGACCAGAGAGGAATTCGTGAAGATCTATGACTTCAAGGATATGTAATTTCTAAACCCTAAATTCCTCTTTAGTTTTCTTCTTAGCATGCTGTAAAATTTAATGCATAATTAGTTTTTGTCCTCTAATTTTTCATGTTTTTGTAAAATAATTGAATTGGGAACTGATCCCCTTCCGTTGCAGGTGTTCGCTCATCCCTTCGATTGGTATCAGAGCGGCATTTTTTTAGTCCCAATTTTAATTATTTTTTAAATTAATTTAGAGTTATGGTGGGATTTCTGTTTTCTGTGCACTTATGTGATGAATATGTTGATTATGCATTTTTGGATGTTTTTATAGGGATTGGCTTTAGTTTACCGCTTTAATTTTTTTTTGGCGTAATTGTAATTGAATATGTAATTTGTTAAGTTTTGGTCATTCGTGGTTGTTTCCGGCGAAGATCTAGAAGTTTCAAGGCCAAAATGGAGGAAAATCGGAGCAGAAACGCATTATACAGAAGCTTTTTGTATAGTAGCGTCACAACACTGTACCCTAGCTCCGCGACACTCTGATGCGATGATGGAAAGGAGTTTTCGTAGCATCGCAACACTAGGGTATAGCATCGTGACACTTTGAGACGCGAAGGACTCGCACGTTGGAGCTGGTTCGCTAGCGGTTCACAGTTCACGATTTGGTTCGGTTCGTGGGCGGTTTGGCTCTTTCCCAAGTGTTTCAGCAGCTTATTTTCTTTAATTATTAATGTAATGATTATTTTTTAATTAATTAAATTAATATCATTGTTATATTAATTAGTTAATTGTTAGGAAACGAATCCCGGTCCAAAATGTGTTTATTTTTTTTTAATTATGCATTGGATGTATGATTTATTTTATAATATATGTCATAATGTATGTCATAGAGAGTAAATCCCACCATAGGTTATGCATTATTCATGTATCATGAATATTGTAGATGCTATAATATAATTGCATGATTTAATTAATAGCATGCTCACGCATCATATAATGTAAGAGTTATAATATATGAATGCATGCATTAATAACATTACCATGCATAATTTATATTATAATGGTTATAATATATTGTTAGTATGTATGGATGTATGTTGTTAATATTTTCATTACTTTAATATATAAATGTTATGTATGTTAAGTAATGAAAATGAGATTCTATGTAGCGTGACACTACTTTAGGTACTTTACAAATGTTATAATTTTACAAAGTATGTCATTTGATGCAATCTTAGGTTTTAATTTGTTTCATTTATTCTTTATAATTTTTATAAATAAATGAAATTAGAAATTAGAAATTAAAAATCTATAATAAAGAGCTGCATGCTAACATAGGTTAAAATCATTCTTAAATAGTTTAAAGTTTGATTCACAATAGGTCTATATCATAATATTTCTAATGAGATTAGAAATAAGTTTAATATTTTAATCAGTTTAATAGAATTAAATTGGTTTTGTATAAAAGATTAAATTTGTAACAAATGTATCTATAAGGAACTTTTGTCTAACGACAGTTTTGGCTAAGCTGACAGAAATGGAACACCCTTACCTGGGAATTGACTTGGAAGGTGAATTAGATAGATTTGTTACAAGAATGCAATAATTTATTAGAGTTTATTAAAGCGTTTAATGAACAATAATCAATATTATTTAACTATCCAAAGTAAATGTTACATTTAGCAAAGTTAACAATTACTTAATAAAAATAATTAGCTGTATTCTTCTAAGTTAATTAATCGTAGGTAAAACATTTAGTGGGAGGAAAATGGGGTATGTGATACTTCATTTATCCTATCACGTTTCTCTCTAAAAGTTCACACCGTGATACCTATACTCAATCTCGGACATTTTTGCTTGTGTCCCCCTACATGTGGTGTTTGTATAGGTCAATATCAAGGTGAATGGAGAGAGTATTTATAGTAAATGGGAGTGGGATGTGTGTCAACACATCCCACGGTCTCTTTCATTAGTTTGTAGTAAACTTTCATACTCGGCCTCAAGACACCTTTGCTTGTGTCCCTCTATAAATTCCATTTGCATGAATTTTTACTCAAACTCCATAAATGGTTAGGATTGCTTTAATTTTTGCCCCAATTGGTTTTTCCCTATGGTCGACTCATTGGGACGAAACTCTAGAATCTAAAATGAGGGGTTACACTTACAAGAAAAATATTAAGCTAGTTAACAATTTTCTGGACCAAATAATAGTGACTAATAATTATAGGAACAAGAGTTGTTATGGTATAATTATTGGTTGAGATAGTCTCAATTTAGTGAAAGAATAACTGTTCGTCCTATGATGGCTTTTACTCTGCCCACTGAAGCATCATTGCAAAATAGATGTCACATAGGGTATATTAAATTATTTTGCTAAATTGATTGGTTTTTTAAAATTGGTAATGCTTATGTATCTAGTATGGATAAATTGTATGTTTCAGCAATATTAAAAAATGACATCCGCTACTTTAAACATGCTTACTGCTGATAAACTTACCGGCGATAACTACGTTATGTGGAAAAACAATATCAATACAGTTCCAATCATCGATGACCTGCGATTTGTCCTGATTGAGGAGTGTTCTTAAGTCCCACTTACTAAAGCTACCTAAAATGTTTGGAAGACATATTAGCGATGGGTCTGGACAAATGAAAAGGCCAGAGCGTACAACTTGGCAAGCCTATTTAAGGTCTTAGCCAAGAAGCATGTGAAATGATCGAATCCCGTAGCAGAAAGCGTTTTGTTAGAACGCCTTACATCATGCAATCCAATTTTTACATAAACATAATCATTGAATTAAAATAGAATATAAACATATAAATTAGCATGCTTTAAGGAAAATATTAGAACGATTCTTACCTTTGTAAATTCCCAAGTGCCACAAACAATCCTCTCCTAGTTCCAATGAATGAATGTCCAACGTCTTGATCACAAACAATTTCTTGAACAATCTCGAACACTACCATGAGAGTAACCTTGTTATTCTCTAGGATTCCAATAGAGGATAGGTGGTATCCAACTATTGGAAGAGGTAGAGGAGAAAAGGGTTTTGGAGAATAGAAAGGATTTTCTTTTTGGTTTAGGGAAAAAATTATGCACAATAACACTATGTTATTATGTATTATGTTGTGTGTATCATGTGTGTTCCCAAAGGGTCATAGGGAGGTCTTTATATAGAGAAAAGACCAAGTCTTTTTTGTGAACCTTGGACCCTAATTTCTCTACTTGAGTATGTTCCCTACTGAGACCAGTTTGGTGAGTAAGTTGATGTGGAAACTAATGAGTAATTGTAGAGAAAAGGGTGAAAAATTAGATGAAAAATGTGAATTTGAAAACTTGACTCTTGGGAAAAACTTAAAAAATTTGGCTAAGTATAACCCATGCATGGAAGCTAAAAAATTGACCAAGTATTGTTCCATGCGTTGGCCTTGTTCATTTAGAGGTTATTTGGGGCGTTGAAGGAAGCCAAAATGTGGCCAAGAGAATTGCGGCAGCAAATGTCTTGAAATGTTAGAACAACGCATGCGGCAACCTCAAGTTGCGCGGACAAGGGCGCTGGGCATTAGAGTTGCGCGCGTTGGTTGATCAAGGAGCGATGCTACGCGATGGAGGCATGCGACGATACTATGCAATGGAGGCATGCGGCGATGCTACACAATGGAGGCATGTGGCGATGCTACGCGATGGAGGCATGCGGCAATGCTACATGATGGATGCGATGGATGCGGCGATGCTATGCGATGGTATGTGGGATGCTACACGATGGATGCGATGGATGCGGCAGTGCACACGGTGGTATGCGGAAACATTATGTGTTGGTGATGTGCTATGCGTTGGACATCCAAGGGCATGTGGGCGCATAGGACAAGCTAGTAGTATGCGTTGAAAGAGTGTTAGTCATTATCCTAGTTGAGCGCATAAGGAAAAGGTAAGCCATGCGAAAGAAAAGAATATGCGGCCAAAGATGAGCCTTGCGAGCATCTAGCATATGTGACCAAGTTGCGTCAATTAGATGCACAAGGTAAAATTGAATGGACGCATGCGTCGATTGATGGTGTCCGGACATAGGTAGGTTGCGGCATTTTGATGAACGCGTATGAGGTAGGATGGACACATTCAAGGTCGTCATCCGGATATGTGGCTTGTTAGGAGGAAATCTTAAGCCTTAAGCAAATGAGGTGGATGCACAAGAAGACATGCAAACTTGAGGGCTATGCTTTGGTAAAAGGAGAGCAAGACACCTTGGACTGCGATGATGCAAGGTTGCGTTAATAGTGTAAGGAAAGGACACTTGGACATGCGGCCAAGTAGGAGGTGTCGGCCTTAGAGAGATCTTGGACGCCTATAAATAAGACCAAGGACTTCAGATAAGAACTCAAATTCTCTTCAAAGGACATAAAGAAGAGTGTATGAAGGCTAATTGGGAGGAGATTACGCGTTGATGAAGAATGCATGCATTGGTAGCAAGACCATGTGTCGGTCATGAAGTTCCAAGAGAAGGAGATGCTGTCGGACAGGAAGGTTTGGAAGTAGCATCAACTTGGGACAAGGAGTTCTCCCAAAATACTCGTGCGTTTGGAATGATTCTAAAGCCATCTGAAAGCTCTGAGAGTCTAATTTTCAGGTAGGGATGCTGGAGAAGAAGCTCTAAGGAATCGGGCTGGAGAATGAGGACAAGACAGAAGGGTCAAGCTGTTGGGTAAGCTGAGCCAGTCTTGTTGTTTTGATGATTCCGGCCAAACCACGAGGAGTTCTAATCTAAGATTTTGAGGTAAGCTTCTTGAGAATTTTAGAGCATATTTGTAGAAGGAGGGATTTCGAGATAAAGTCTAGAACTATGAGTAATCTGAGCTTAAATTTAAATTTGGATCGTAGGGTTCAAAAGGGAGTCCGAGGTGACCAAAGAACTTCTAGAGAGAAAGGTTCCTAAACGGTGAGTGACTAAAATATTTGACTAAATATTTACAATGTAAGAAACCATGTGCTAAAGAAATATCTTTCAGATAAAGACATGTTTTCTATGTTTTATTAAAGAAAGTCATTTATGACAGTTTTACTTGAAACTCGATACCGAAGGACAGTTGAGAAGGTACCCGAGCAGCTCGATACTGAAGGACACAGTTTTGAGAAGGTATCTAAGCAAAAGTACCCAAGGCATGGCGGTACTTCTTTTGAAAAGAATCAGTTTTCTTGTCACTCACCGGGCTAGCAAGCTCACCCCGTTTTTCAATGTTTTCTTCCCAGGTAGCGAAAGGTGAGGAGTTTCAGGGTGCTGCTAAGGTCAAGGTCTGCCACATGCCACAGTTACACTTCTGGAGGGTTTTACAGTTGTTGTAAACTTTGTAGTTAAGTCTTGGAGTTGTATAAAAGTTACATTGTTGTAATATAAAATGGGCCTACTTAATCAGTTGTTGTTTGCCTCCTTGACTTGTTTACTATGCGTAGTAAAGAGGTTCAGTTGGACAGTAGGTATCACAAAAGGGTGGTATTTGTAGTTCCTCATGCCTCTCCTCGGGCTCAAGAGTGCGGGCTCGGGACTGGGTGTGACATTTTTCCTAATATTTTCCTTTTCTATAATTAATTAAATAACACTTATTTAATTAATTAGCTCATTTAATTAAATAATACTTATTTAATTAATTAATCATTTTAACTAAATAACACTTATTTAATTAATTAGCCCAATTAAATAACACTTATTTAATTTTAATTTGCACAATAATTAAATAATTATTTATACATTAAACCAAATTTAATGTATATATTTAATTATCATAAACATCAAATATATATATGCAAAACCTCTATATTAATTTATTCTTTGTGAATCTAATTCACTTGAATTAATTAATTTGAATCTTATTCAAATTCTACTTTCCAATTTAATTATAGATCATATCCATAATTAATTATATATTAATCACATTAATATATAGTTTCCTCAAATTAATTTAAACAATTCAAATTATCCCTTTTAAGTATCCTCTAGTGAGCTAACGAGAGGACCTAGTAGACCTATAGATTAGAAGCTCTAATGATATGAGATTAATTGGCTCAACTCATTAACCAAATTAATCTATATTCGTTAATTGTGGGTACACTCTACTAAAGACCCACAACTGTACTCTTCTCACTATAGATATATTTCTGTGTCCACAGATATAGATCAATACCAGCAAGTTAGTCATTCACGCGTGTTTGTAACTCCAACTGGGTCAAATCAAAGGACAATTCCTCATGAAAGGAGTTCATAATATACTCATGATTAAGATTAAGTCGTCTAGGTCATCCTATTGAAATAGAAACCTAACTAGTCAACGGTGTTACATCTAGTATTTACCATATCGTAGTCCAGTCTTATGCAAAACTCATTGCATATGATACTCCCACTCGCATATCACCTACACGAATGCATTAGATTATTATGTTTGTATCAAATACAAAGTGGGTCATATCCATAGTGTTACTAGGATAAGGTACCCAACCTTATCCCTATACTATAGGTCCTTTGGGTTGTATCTTGAACATTGATCCCTGTATGTCTCCACATACAGTTCAAGACTCATAAGACAACCTTGGATTTAGTTTATTAGATTTAGGGTTATTAAGACAAAATCAACAATACAAACAATAACATTTATTGATTTAAGATCTATAACTCTTTATTGATGATGGTCAATTAATAACATTTACTATTTACGAGTTTTAGGGCATAAAACCCAATAGCATGAGCCCATGCTCACCATCCGTGAGATCATGGAGTCCCTAAGGGGAATGTTTGGACATCTGTCCACTCAGCTCAAGCATGATGTGCTTGAGTACATCTTTAATGCCTGCATGCCAAAGGGGGCCTCTGTTCGAGAACATGTTTTGAACATGATGGTCCACTTTAATATGGCAGAGATGAATGGATCTGTCATTGATGAAGCCATTCATGTTAGCTTCATCTTGAAAACTTTACTTGAAAGCTTCATACATTTTCGTAACAATGCTGTTATGAATAGAATTGACTACAATACTTGATTTATCGGTGAAATTGATATTTTATTAATTTAATATTTAGATATTAAATTAATATTATTTTAATTAAAAAGTTTAATTAAAAACTAGTTTTATTTAAATTAATTATTTTTTGAATTAATTTTGTAAAACTAATTTAAATAACAAAAATGAAATGATTTTTTGAAATCATTTTATGTTAATGAGATTTTTCTATTATTAATTTGAGTTTGGTGGGTGTTTTTTCATGAACTGCATGAAATAGTATACTAATATGGTTTTTTCAGTGTTTTGGCATTTGAATCCTTTCAATTATGTTGTTTCTTTTGTAATTGGCTCTTGTTTGATGGGCCTTAATGTGTGTTTAAGAGTTTGTAATTCATATAGAGTCAATAGAAGTTGAAATTATGATGTAATTGAAGAAAGAAGTGAAGAAGGTCGAGCTGCAGATTTCCAATTCTTCAGCTACTGTTTGAATTTCCAGCGAGATTGGACCAAGTTCGAGCGAGATTTCGAGTTCAAGCGAGATTTTGAATCAAGTTTGAGTGAGATTTCTAGTTTGAGTAAGATTCTGTTGGAATTTTGAGTGAGATTTCGAGTTCAAGCGAGATTTTGAATCGAGTTTGAACGAGATTTCTAGTTCAAGCGAGATTCTGATGGAATTCCCAGCGAGATTTCAAGTTCGAGCGAGATTTCAAGCAAGGAGCGAGATTCTGATGGTTTGAGCGAGATTTAAATGAGCCAGCGAGAGATCAAATTTTGAGCGAGATTTCAATCAACAGCGAGAGACCAAGTTTGAGCAAGATTTCAACATAGAGCGAGATCCTGTTCAAACCAAGCGAGATCTTGGTCCATCACTGAGATTCGGTTTATCCAAGTGAGATTCTTGAACCAGTTTGTTGAGGATTGACTAGTTTGGCCGGTTTTATTCAAACTTGACCCGGTTCACTTTCAAAAGGGTTTTGATTGGTCCGGTTCAGTTTGTTGAGGATTGACTAGTTTGACCGATTTTATTCAAACTTGACTCGGTTCACTTTCAAAAGGGTTTTGATTGGGTCGGTTCAGGTGGTTCACATCCGGTTCAAGTCTTTTTGGGCCCGTTTTAGAGCTGTTCGAGTGGTCCGAAAGCTATTTGGAGCTGTCACCTATTTTTTGTAATACATAGGCTTTTGTTTACTTAAAAATGCCAAAACCAAATATCGTATCAAAATGTGTTTAATTGTTTACTTATGTGATGTATGTTATAATTAAATAAATCTTGTATATGCATACAATATGCCATGTAGATTTAAAATCCCACTGTAGGAAGCATGTTACATGCATTGAAAGTATGTTATAAATTGTTATAATATATAGTATGCATGTATAGGGTTTATTTTAATATAAATGTTATATTGAATGCCTTTGATGAATGTTGTGGATGTTTAGCATGTCTAATTTTTGTAAGTTGCTATAAAAATAAATTAGACTTTAAAAATTCATAACAAAGATACACAACATGCTCACTTAGGTTAACAACTAGTTTTAACTGTTAAAATAAATATTTACTCTATAAAATTTGGTTACAAACTCAAATCGGTTCATAAACCTGTCTAAGGCTGGGGTATTTAAATTGACGGTTTACGTAACACCTCCTACCTAGGGACTATGATCGAAATATTGAGCATTGTTAACTCATTTATGAGCTTGCGTGAGTGGTGTGAGGTTTAAAACTAGTTTAAACACCTAGACATCGTAGGGTTATATCCAAATATAAATGTTATACTTGGATAAAAATGATATAGACTTAGGTTGTTTAAAAGTTAGTCGTTTTTAACCTAAGTAAATAGATACTCAGACATTTAAAACACTTCAGTGGGAGATTAACAATATATTCGATATATAGTTATTAGTTCTCACGTCCTCAAGAATTCACACCGTGAGATCCATGCTCGGCTTCATGTCACTTTTACCGCGACTACTCCATTCGGAAAGTATTTGCATGGGTCAATAACAAGGTGATTGGGGGAAGTAGTTCATAGTAAGTGGGTGAAGGAATTGTGTCAACATTGTCCTACGGTCTCCTCCATTAGTTTGAACCATGAGATTCCTATATTGCGCCTGCTGTCATTTTTAGGCAACACTAGCTAGTCGTTAACCACGGTGATCCCTAGGTTGGAACAACCCAAAGAGAAGGGGTTGATTATGAAGAAACATTTTCTTCGGTTGCCATGATAAAATCGATTAGAATACTTCTATACATTGCCACATATTATGACTATGAAATATGGAAAATGGATGTCAAGACAGTTTTTCTAAACGGTCATCTTGATGAAAGTATTTTTATGTCTCAACCAGAAGGGTTCATCGAACAAGGACAGGAGCAGAAAGTCTGTAAACTTAAATGATCCATTTATGAGTTAAAACAAGCTTCAAGATCCTGGAATATAAGATTTGATACTGCGATCAAATCGTATGGCTTTGAACAAAATGTTGACAAACCTTGGTATACAAGAAAATAGTCAACAAGACTGTAGCATTCTTAGTTCTTTATATTGATGATATCTTGCTCATTGGGAATGGGACAAGCTTTTTTACTAATGTAAAGAGATGGTTAGAAACACAGTTCCAAAAGAAAGATTTGGGTGATGCTCAATACGTTCTAAGAATACAGATCTTTCGGAACCGAAAGAATAGAATCCTAGCACTATCTCAAACATCTGCAGTTGGGAGTTTGATGTACGCAATATTATGTACATGTCCTGACATACGCTTTGTAGTTGGAATCGTCAGCAGGTTCCAATCCAATCCAGGACATAGTCATTGGACTGCTGTTAAAAACATCCTCAAGTATCTAATGAGAATGAGGGACTATATCCTTGTGTATGGACCTAAGGATTTGATCTTTGCCGAATACACTGATTCTGATTTCTAGACTGATGTGGATTCAAGGAAATCTACTTCAGGATCAATTTTTACTCTCAATGAAGGAGATATAGTTTGGAAAAGCATTAGGCAAAGTTGTATCGCTGACTCCACGATGGAAGCAGAATACGTAGCCACATGTGAAGCCGCTAAAGAAGTAGTATGGCTATGAAAATTCTTGGCTGACTTGGAAGTAATTCTAGATATACACTTACCTATCACATTGTATTGTGACAATAGTGGTGTTGTTGCCAACTCGAAAGAACCAAGGAGTCACAAATGTGGAAAACATATTGAAAAAAAGTACCATCTCATCAGAAGAGATAGTACACTGAGGAGACGTGATTGTCATGAAGATAGCCTCTGAAGATAACCTTGCTGATCAATTTATGAAGGCCCTTTCGGCTAAAGTGTTCGATGGCCACCTAGTTGGACTAGGACTCCGAGCAACGTAATTTAGGGCAAGTGGCAGAATATCTATGGTATTAGAGATGCCCTAGTTTATTTTATTTTTCCTTTATGTTTGTCAACATTGTATTGTATATATTTGTTCTCACTGAAGTTTTAGTCCAAGTGGGAGATTGTTGGGAATGTCCTAGAACTCGCAGTTTGTAAATTTTATGTTAAACATTATTTTTATCAATAAAATATTATTGAATATGTTATTCAATAAAGTTTTTGATTCTGCATTCTATTATGAAAATCCAATAAACATATCCATGACTATAGTATGAATACTTTAACTTTATGTGGTGACATAAACGAGATCAAGTTAATAATATATAGCCTAAATGGTCTATAAGTGTATGAATGAAATTGGGTATCTCATCCTGGTAACACTATTGGATGTAACCCATTTTGTATAGGTAATACAAATGATGTGATTCATAGATCATTCATGTAGAGACATGTGAGTGGAGGCATCCTATGCAATGAGTTTGCATATAGACTGGACCATGAAATAGTCACTTTTCTTTATAACGACTGTTTACTATTAAAATTGACTATTTCATACTAAAAGTAACCTAGGATAACTCGATCTTAATCCTGAGCTAGCTATAAAATCTTATTTAATCGAGATTATCCTTTGATCTGCATGGGTGAGAGTAGTCCAACAACACTGCTCAATAAGCCTTCCATTTTGGGGATAAGATTGGATGGATAGCTGGGGACAGGTCTGCAAGATGGAATTCACTGCTACCCATTTAAGGGTTAGCAGATAGGTTGTTCCCTTAAGTGCTGATTCCAGGTCTTGAACAATCGGAGCCCCGCCTTCTCATGATAGAGAAGGACATGATTCATTAGTAATATTATGAATCAAATTGTTCATTGGAGGGTCAGTGAGAACTTAAGGGACAAGATGTATTTACAGAGGTAAAACGGTAATTTTGACCCAGCTGTAATTACGAACGACCTGTGAAGGATCGACTTACTAATTATGGTTTATATGGACAGAAATATATCTAGAGTGAGGAGAGTGCAACTATCAAGCTATAGTGGTGTGTTTTGATAGTTAACGAATAGTAATTAATTCGATTAAAGAGTTTTAACGAATTAATTATAGATCGTTGGAGCTCATGATCTGTAGGTTCATTAAGTCCCTCTACTAGCTCAATAAATTGGAATACAAATTGAGTATTGATGTATGAAATTAGGGTTATGAATTTGAAATGTTCAAAATCATTTTTAGGGTTTTCGATTGATTGTATATGATACAATTAAAAACGTTTAATTTAATTAAAATTAAACGAAATTGGAAAATCAATTAATATTTAAATTATTATTTAAATATAAAATTGATTTATTGGTGAAATTGATATTTTATTAATTTAATATTTAGATATTAAATTAATATTATTTTAATTAAAAAGTTTGATTGAAAATTAGTTTTATTTAAATTAATTATTTTTTGAATTAATTTTGTAAAACTAAGTTAAATAACAAAAATGAAATGATTTTTTGAAAGCATTTTAAGTTAATGGGTTTTTCCATTTTTTTGGGAAAAACCCACTAACATATGTTGATGGATTATCACCAAAATCTAATACCTTCTTGTAATGATCTTCAAGCTGGAGCTTTCCACCATGCAACTCTATATATTTGCATGAATTCTACTTATACATAAAAGCTCCATGCATGTAGATCAGGTAGCAATCTGAGTTTTACTTGCTGAAGTGAAAGCTTGAAGACCTTACACATCCCTCACTTGTTCATCATCAATTCAGCTTGATTTAAGTATTTCCACCATACGTTTCAACTTGAGCATAGTGGAAAAGATCTTGGTGGTAGTCCTCTTAAAGATTCAAGCTCTATTTCGGTGGATTTCAGCTGAATTCGTGGAGGAAATCTTCAAAGGTAATATGTGTTTCAAACCATCCTATGAGTATCATATGAACAACATGCTTAAAACTCAAATTAAATGTAGTTTAAGTGCTTATTGATTTTGAAGTCTTCCATTGCGTGATATCTCATTCCTTCAAATACATCATTCAAAATGAGAAATTTGTTATGTAAAGTTAACCGGAGACCTCCTACTACCACAACTGAGACGACGTGTTTGGTTCCAACTCGCATTGTCATCTCACCAGCATCAAGTTGCCGCCAAGAACTAATTCCCTGAAATGAAGAACAAACATGGTTACTGACCCTAGAGTCTATAATCCAGGCAGAATCATTATTCTCCACTAGACAAGTTTTCAAGACAAGCAAATTACATTTACTTTGTTTGGCTTTCTTTTTTTTCTACCAAATATTTGGAGCAGTTCCTCTTCTAGTGCCCGTCCTAATTGCAATGGAAACATTTTTCTTTGTCAACCCTCACTGGTTGTCTACCCCTTGGAGCAATAACTCCTGGGTTAGGTCCCTTTCCACCCTTCTTCTTCTTCCACTTTTTGTTGCCGGAGGAAGAAGGTGCAAACTTAGTTCCAGAGATCGAACCTATATGGAACTTTTTAGATGATGAAGCAACATTTGTTTCACCCTTCTTCTTCTTTCTTTTCAACAAGGATTGGAAAGTCTGCAACTCATTAAGAAAAGTAGTAAGGTTGTAGTCAATCCTTTTTAGAATAGCATTGCTACAGAAATTAAGGAAGCTATCTAGTAAAGATTCCAGAATGATGCTAACCTGGTTGGCCTCATCGATGCTTGACCTATTCATCTTTACCACATTGAAATGGATCATCATGTTGAGAACGTGTTCTCAAACAGATAACCCCTCTTCCATACGTGAGTTGAAGATGTACTTGAGAGCATCGTGCCTGAGTTATGCGGACGATTGTCCGAACATTCCCCATAGAGACTCTATGATCTCACGTGCAGTGATTATGGGCTCATGCTTTCTGGCCAAGTCTTCGTTAAGGCTTGCTAAGATGTACGCTTGAGCCTTCTTGTTCACCCTTGTCCATCACTCATATGTTTCTCGAATGTTTCGAGCAGCAGTAGAAGGTGGAATGGGAGGACACTCATCCATCAGGACGAAACGGAGATCATCGATGATCAACATTGTGTTTATGGTGTTTCTTCAACTAGCATAGCTTGTTGGGTTTTATGTCCTAAAACTCATGGTTTGTAAATAATAAAATTTATTCTGAAAATTCAATAAATTGTTATTTAATGTATTGCTTATTTAAAATCCAATAAACCTAAAAGTCACTTCATTATTACATGAGTACTTGAACTTTATGTAGAGACATAAAAGTGGATTAGGTTCGAGTAAATAGTCAAAAATGATCTATAGTATATGAATAAGGTTGGGTGCCTTATTTTTGTAACACTATTAGATGCGGCCTACTCTGTAGTTGTTACAAAGAGTTGTAAAGTGCTACAAACAAAGTGATCCTAATTCGTATATGTTATGACATGATAAGTGAGGACATCCTGTACAAATGAGTTTTGTACAAGATGGGACCACGAAATCAGTCACTCTTACTTTATAACATTGTTTACTGTCTAAGACTGACTATTTCAAAACAATGACCTAGGTAACTTGACCTTAATCCTGAGCTAACTATGAACTCCTGTTTATTTGGGATGATCCTTTGATCTGCAAATGGTGACAGTAGTCTAACAACACTACTCAATAAGCCTCCCATTTTGGGGATAAGATTGGATGAATAGCTGGGGACATAGCCCTGCAAGATGGAATTCACTCCTTCCCAATTAGGGTTAGTAGAGAGGTCGTTCCCTTTAAGTGCTGATTCTGGGTCTTGAACAAAGGGCCCCAACCCTTTCATCAGCTCGAGAGGGACTCGATTTGTGATCGTTGATTAGATCACAAATCAATTGTTCATTAGAGGATCAGTGGGACTTAAGGAACAAGAGGTAATTTCGAGGGTAAAACAAAGATTTGACCCATACATTATTACGAACAACCTGTGAAGGGTTAACTTACTAATCATGGTTATATCGAGTGGACATAATATATCTACAGTGAAGGGAGTTCAACAATGGGTTTTAGTGGAGTGACCCATTAGTTAATGAATGGGGGTTAATTCAGTCTAATGAGTTTAGCGAATTAATCTCGGATGGTTGGAGCCCATGATCTGTAGGTCCGCGAGGTCCCTCTACTAGCTCGTAAATGGATTAGCTTTAAAGTAGCGTGATAAGTTAATTTGAAACGTTCAAATTAGAAATAAACGAAATTGGAGAATAAATATTTAAATATGAATTAAATATATGAAGGTGGATTTGTGTAAAATTAATTTAATATTGAAATTAATTTTCTAATAAAATTAATAATATTTTCAAATTTTATAAAACAAATTGATTTTTGAAATCAATTTTGAAAAGTTGAAAATTTTGAGTTTTTCCATTATCATCTTCAAGTTGCTCACACTAAAGCCCCTCTTAAGGTTTCAATTACTCAAAGCATGAGTTGCATCTCATGAAGCTATCTTCATTACATGATAGTCTGCAATATATTGAGAAGATTGAAGTGAATTTGAGGCATACAATCAATAGAATTTTTGCTGAAAAATTTGTGTGAAGAAAGTGTTCTTCAAGTGGGTTGCTGTTGTAAGTTACTCTCCAAATTCCCTTAATTCAAGCTTATTTTGATTCCCACAACTCAATCTAGAGTACCAATAGGATAGTAAGGAAGATCTTGAGGTGGTCTATAACAAGATTCAGAGAGATTTGCAGTTGGAATCAAGCTTTGAAGAAGTTCTACAAAGGTATGACTTGAAACCCATTTATTTCTACAATAGCATACTTTAGTTTTTGCCAAAATTAATGAATTAGAGTGCTTATTGATCTTTGTTGCTTCCGTTGCGTGATGATACAATCCAACATAGTTTTCGCCAGTTACTTTGTCGCCGGTAAGTAAACTTAGAATCTTAGTACCCATAATAAAATTGCTGAAACTGAACAAACTTAATTAAGTCTACTTGCATTAAACCACTTTTTAGAAAACTAATTAAGTTTTAGCAAAACAGTCTAGTGTACCCTAAGTGATATCTATTTTGCAATGACGCAGTCACCGTAGGGTGATCAAGTACCCCTTCACTGAAATGAGACATTCTCAACCATTAGACAGAAACAACTTCTTGTAACTGTAACTAATAGTCACTATTGTTCGATCCAGAATTTGTTAACATCCTTAACAATTTTGTGTAAGTGTAATCCCTCATTTTAGGTTCTAGAATCCCTCCCTAATGAGCCAACCTTAGAGAAAAGTTGATTATAACAAGAGACTAAAACAACCTTATCCATTTCTGGAGATCAAATAAAGAGTCATGCAAAACTGCCATCCTTTAGGGGGACACCCACGATGCCATGAGGCGATGCATGAAACTTTAGCCAATCTAATGAGAGAGATCGAGGGATATGTTGTCACACATCCTGCTCCCACTTACTATGAACACTCTCTCCATTTACCTTGGTATTGACCTACCCAAATTCCACCCGTAGGGGGACACCCATGGTGCCTCGAGGTCGAGAGTAGATCTCACAGTGTGAAATTTTAGGGAGAAACGTGTAGAGGTAAAAGTGAAGTATCATATATCCCATTTAGGGAGTGTTCAACCTAGGGTTCATTAACTTAAAAAATCTGGCTACTGATTTTATCAAAGTGATTGTTTAATTTACTCAAAAAACAATAGTTGTCTTTGATTATTAAACAACTTTAATTCAAGTCTTATTAAACTCATTAACAGACTTTTATCAAATTCATATTATATTTATATCCTATAATTTGATATCACATATCTACTATAGTATTTTATCTTCTTCTTGATGTAAATCATATTTATATCTAATTTTCTCCAAAATAATGTATCTCGTACATTTAGCCAATTACATCATATATAATTAACTAGTCCAATTATATCATATATAATTGAACTTTCTCTTGTCAATTTGAACATTTCAAATTAACCCAAACACTAGTTCTCGACTTTATCCAAGCTACCTAGGGGACCTAATGGACCTGTGGCTCGAAACTCCAACGGTACGTGAATAGCTGACTAAACTCTTTAGCCACGAGATCCACCATACGTTAACTGTCATTGATTCCACTAAAGACCAACAGCTGAACTCTTCTTACCACAGATATATTTTTGTGTCCATCGGATATAACCAATCATGAGTACGATGACCCTTCATAGATGCTCGTAAGTACAGCTGGGCCAATTTAATGTTTTCCCCTGTAGTTACATCTCACTCCTTAAGTACCACTTATTCCTCTAATGAACAATACATCATAGTCCAACTATGTGTGAACACCTCTCGGGCCAAGAGAAGGTATGTGGCACGCACATCGTTCAACGCGCTCGGAATGCAGCCCTTAAGGGAGCCATCTATCTACTTACCCTTTTGCCTCGGGAAGAAGTGAATTCCATCTTGTGTAGCTGATTCCTAGCTCCCAAATCAGACGAATCTCAAAATGGTAGGTTTAAATCTCGCGACCTGGCCACTCGCACCCATACAAAATCAAAGAACCATCCTAAATGGTAGGAGTTCCCAACTCACTCAGGAATTGAGGTCATGTTACTTATGGTCTAGCTAGTAGAGTGAAGTCTCTGTCATGAACGGTGTTAAATAAACGAGACCATTAACACTTCGTGGTCCAGGTCTTATACAAACTCTTTGTATAAGGAGCGCCCCCCTCAGCATGTCCCCCAACACACGAATGATCAGGATCAGACCATCTGTGACAAGTCACAACACTTGTGACCCATTCCAAAAAGCGGGTTGCATTCGTAAGCAGTTACCAGGAGATAAGGTTTCTCTCCTTTATCCATTTACTACAGACAATTTTGGTTATCACTCAAGACATGATCCACTTGTATATCACATATACATGTTGAGTCACATACAAATAACCAGGGATTTTATGTTTATTGGTTTGTGGTAAAGAAAAATAAAATAATTAACGAGCAAAAAACAAGAAGTGAAGTAAATATCATAAATTAATAACACAAGTATTCATACATACTGTTTACAAACTACAGGACACGAGACTTTAGGGCATCAACCCCAACAATCTCCCACTTTTATTCTAAAGTGAAGTGGGGTTTACAAAAAACTTAGTACAAAACAATAAACTAGGGGCATAAAACCCAGTATAAGAAAATATCCACTTGCCTTAATCCAGCTTGCGAGCGATTCTGTAGAAACCCATGCTCCGTAGGTGACCCTCAAACACTGTAGCCGTGAAAGCCTTCATAAATGGGTCAGCAACATTGTGCTCCGAAGCGATCTGCGTAACGATCACGTCCCCCTTGATGCACTTTCTAGCGGATCAAATGATACTTCCACTCTATGTGTTTGCTGCGCCGGTGACTCCGTGGCTCCTTGGAGTTCGCCACTCGCCCCACTATTATCACAATAGAGGGTAATGGGCCTAGACATATCTGGAAAAACTTCCAGGTCTGTCAAGAACTTCTTGAGCCAGATGGACTCCTCAGCAGCTTCACAAGTTGCTACGTACTCCGCCTCCATAGTGGAGTCGGCGATGCACCCCTGCTTAGTGCTTCGCCACATTACAGCCCCTCTGTTAAGAGTAAAGACTGACCCTGATGTGGAATTACGAGAGTCCTTATCAGTCTGAAAGTCAGAATCCGTGTATTCTGTAAGGATCAAATCCCTCGAACCATACATGAGTATGTAGTCCCTCGTTCTCCGAAGATACTTGAGAATGTTCTTCACTACGGTCCAGTGACCTTGCCCTGGGTTAAACTGATACCTACTGACTATACCTACAGCGTAGCAGATGTTTGGACGAGTACAGAGTATCACGTACATCAAACTGCCAACGAAAGACGCATGTAGAACTCGTCTCATCTCCTCAACCTCTTGAGGCGTCTTAGGTCACATTTCCTTAGACAAAGTGACTCCATGCCAGAACGGCAGTAGGCCTCTCTTGGAGTTCTGCATTGAGTACTTGAGCAACATCTTGTCAATATACGATGCCTGAGATAGTGCTAGCAGTTTGTTCTTACGATCCCGAAAGATCTGTATACCTAGAACAAACTAAGCCTCTCCCAAATCTTTCATTTGGAATTAGGTCGCTAGCTAGTTCTTAACTGCAGTCAGTAGACCTACATCATTCCCAATGAGTCGGATATCGTCTACATATAACACTAAGAAGACTACTGAAGCGTTGATGATCTTCTTGTAGACACAAAGTTCATCAACGGTTTGGTCAAAGTCATACGACTTGATCAGAGTATCAAACCGTATGTTCCAAGATCGAGATGCCTGCTTCAGTCCATAAATGGACCGATTCAGTTTGCAAAACCTTTTGCTCTTGAACTTGGGCTATGAATCCCTCAGGATGCACCATATAAATGGTCTCCTCAAGATTGCCATTCAGAAAGGTCGTCTTGACGTCCATTTTTCAGATATCATAATATAATAAGCTGCAATGGACAGGAGGATGCGGATCGGCTTTAACATGGCAACAGCGAGAAAGTCTCCTCATAGTCGACTCCCTCTACCTGGGTATAACCTTTTGCCACGAGTCGAGCGTTGAAGGTCTGTACCTTCCCATTAGCATCCCGTTTGCACTTGTAGATCCATTTACAACCTATAGGGTGAACCCCATCAGGCTGATCTACAAGATCCCAGACTGAGTTGAAGTACATCGACTCCATCTCGAGATCCATGGCCTTGACCCATTCATCCCGATCAACATCCTCCATTTCCTTCTTATAAGACAACGGATCCTCAACGTCACCATCTGCTACCATAGCAAGGATTTTCGTGAAACCCAGATAGCGAATGGGTGGGTTCGCAACCCTCCCACTACGTCGGTTCCCTCAACTCTTGAGGTGGAACCGACCTACTGGATGAACTCTCATCAATAACTCTTGTTGATGTAACAGACTCTTCAACAACTCTTGTTGAAGTTTCAGTAGTTTCATTAGAAATCTCATGCAACACGACTTTGCTTATGGACTGTGCTCCCTTATATGATCCTCCTCCAGGAAAGTAGCGTTTGTTGAAACAAACACCCTATTTTCTGTCAAATCATAAAAATAACCCCCATATGTACCTTTGGGGTAGCCTACAAAGAGGCATAACCTCGACCGTGGTTCCAACTTCTTGGGATTAGCCTCAAACACATGTGCAGGGCAACCTCAAATGCGGAAGTGACGTAAACTAGCTTTACGCCATTCCACAACTCCAGAGGTGTTCTTGCAACACTCTTGGAGGGAACATAGTTGAGTATGTTCACCGCAGTCTCTACTACGAAATCTCAAAACAAGTCCGGTAAGGAAACGTATCTCATCATTGTGCGAACCATGTCTAACAAGGTCCTATTTCGCCTCTCTACTACACCATTCTACTGAGGTGTACCCGGCACTGAGAGTTGGGAAACGATTCCATATTCTATCAAATAGTCCTGGAATGCAGAGTCCAAAAAACTCTCCACGTCAATCCGATTGAAGTGTTTTAATCCGTCTATCTAATGCGTTTTCAACTTCAGCCTTGAACTCTTTGAACTTTTCAAAGGATTCAGACTTCCGTTGTATAAGATAAACATACCCGTACTTGAAGTAATCATTAGTAAAACTGATAAAATACTCTTAGCCACCTTGGGCTTGCACATTCATAGGACCACAAAGGTCAGAATGTATTAACTCAAGAGGCTCCTTGGCTATAGAACCTTTTATAGTAAAAGGTCGTTTAGTCATCTTACCCTCAAGGCAAGATTCGCACACAGGTAAAGAATTTTCTTCTAACTCACTTAGAAGTCCATTCTTCACCAATCTCTCAATTCTATTGAGATTAATGTACCCTAAACGTAGATGCCAAAATGGGCATTTACTTTTGGAGAAATTCATCGATGTTTTGATTAAGTTACGACAGTTCTGAAAATTTTAGTATTATGGAAGGAATTAATGGCTAACGACCTTAGCACATATAAATTTGATTCCAGATTTGTTGTGCAAATAAAAACACCATCTTTATGAATAAACGTTTTATTCAAATCAAAAGAAACAGTGTATTTACATTGCAATAAACACTTTACATAAATAAGGTTCCCTTTTAGTTCAGGAACAATATATACATCATTTAAAATAAGAAACCTATTCTGTAATGCTAACTGGAGTCCTCCCACTGCCACAGCTGAGACGACGTGCCCGGTGCCTACTCGCATCGTCATCTCACCAGCCTCCAGCTGTCGCCAAGATCTAATCCTCTGAAAAGAAGGACAAAAATGGTTAGTGGCGCCTGAATCAATTATCCAGGCAGAATCATCATTCTCCACTAAACAAGTTTCAAGCACAAGTAAATCACAATTAACTTTATCTGCCTTGGCCTAAGCCTTGGCTGCTTTCTTCTCCTTCAGATACCGAGGACAGTTCCTCTTCCAGTGTCCATCTTGGTTGCAATGAAAACACTTTCCTTTAGCAACTTGTGGATGCCTCCTTGGGGCAACAGGCGGTGGGTTAGCAGGTGCCTTCTCTTTTCCCTTACCACCCTTCTTCTTCTTCCCCTTTCAGAGTTAGAAGTAGAAGGTGCAGACTTTGTACCTGAGGTCGAACCTCTATGGAACATCCTGGAGGATGAAGCAACATTTGCCTCACCCTTCTACCTCTCCTTACCTTTCAATAAAGATTGGTATGTCTGCAACTCGTTGAAGAGAGTTGTAATGTTATATTTCATTTTGTTAAGAATCACATTGCTAACAAAGTGCAGGAAGCTTTCCAGCAAAGAATGCAGGATTATGCTAACCTGGCTACCCTTATCGATGGCAGACTCATTCAACTCCGCCACATTGAAGTGGACCATCATGTTTAGCACATGTTCACGAATAGAGGTGCCTTCTTGCATTTTGGAGTTGAATATGTATTTAAGAGCCTCATGCATAAGCTGTTCAGACGGTTGTCCAACATTCCCCGTAGGGACTCCATGATCTCATGGGCTGAGATCATAGGCTCATATTTCTTGGCCAAGACTTTAGAATGACTTTCCGAGATGTAGGCTCGGGCCTTCTCATTCGCCTATGTGCATCACTCGTATGCCTCTCGAACATTTCGAGCGGCATTTGGTACTGGAATAGGAGGGCAAGCCTCCGTGAGAGCGAACATGAGATCTTCAATGATTAGGATCGTCGTGATCATGTGTTTCCATGTTGAAAAATTATCGTCAGTTAGTTTTTCGGTGCTTAACAACGATAACGTGGCTGTTGCCATTTGAAAATGTTGCTGAAAAGTACGAACAAAATTTTATTAGATTTTGCTAAACCACTTTTAAACCAATCAGTTTTGCAAAACAGTTTCAAGTACCTAAGTTATAAACTTCTATTTTGCAATGATGCCCTAGTGAGTTAGGACAAATGCCACCGATGGGGTGATCAGTTGCCCCTTCGCTAGGATGAGATATTCTCAACTATTAGGCAGAACCAACTCTTGGAACTGAACCTAACAACCATCATTTTTCGGTCCAGAATCGTTAACATTTAACTATTCCGTGTAAGTGTAACCCCCCGCTTTTGATGCCAGAGTCCCGCCCTAATGCGCTTACGTAGGGAAAAGATAGATTAGGACAAGAGACTAAGTTACCTTATCCTCTTACAGGAGATCAAATAAAGAAACACGCAAAATTTCTATCCTTTAGGTGGACACTCCTAGGGTGCCTCGAGGCGATGCACAATAACTTTATTCAACCTAACGAGGGAGACCGAGGGATATGTTGTCGTACTTCCCACTCCCACTTGCTATGAACATTCTCTCCATCTACCTTGATATTGACCTACCCAAACACCATCCATTGCGGGGACACGCCAAAGGTGCCGCGAGGCCGAGGATAGATCTCACGGTGTAGACTATTTAAGAGAAAAGTGAAAGGTTTAAGTGAAGCATCTTATGTCTCAAGTACCTCCCACTGATTGTTCTACCTAGGGATTCATTAACCTAGACAATCCGGCTACTGATTTTACTCTAAGTCATCTTTTTAAACTCTGCTCATAAACAACGTTTGTCTATGAAATATGAACAAGTTCAAGTAGTCACATTTAAACACTTTAATGGAGTGTCCTTAACTTGCATGCATGCATCAAATCTATCTAATTCACCTTTCCAGGTAAGTTCCTAAGTAGGGATGTTACGTTTCCGTCAACTTAAATACCCCAGCCTAGACAGAACCCACCTTAGACAAAAGGTCCCTTATAGATAGATTTGCTATACTTTAACCTTTTATTAGCCTATTTAATCCTATTAAATTGATTAAAAGATTAAAGCTTTGGGGTTTCTAATCATATTAGAACCGTGATCTTAGGTCTATGTGATCCAAATTTTAAACACTTTAAAACCATGAATTGAAACCTAAGTTAACATGCATGTCTTTCTTATTTCTTTTAGTTCTAATTTCTCTTTAACTTTTAAAAAGAAACAACTAAAAAACATTGCACATAACGAGGCATTTATAACATTTATAAAATAACCTATGTGTCATACTCCATGCAATGTCCGGTCATTACTATATATATAACTTTTATATAACGCGTAATAACCAAGCAAACATGCTATCATTCACCCTTATACTATAACAATTATAATATAAAGATGATAGATGTCAATGCTTTTTATGCATGCATAAATATAACTCTTATATTATATGATGCATGAGCATGCTCTTACATAATTAAAATCATGCTTCTCTAAAATATAACAATTACAATAAAGAGATGATGCATGATATTGCATAACCTAAGGTGGGATTTACTATATGTGCATACCATATGACATATAAAAACATACATCATATGTAAGAAACAAAGGATTAATGGACCGGGATGAGCCTTTACAAAAAAAAAAAAAAAAGAAATGAAAAACCCTATCTATTACATTTTTCATTGAGTAAACCGGTTCACAGGCGAACCGATTCTTGAACTGCCAGGAGGTCTTCATCGTGTAGCAAACTTCAGCAGGTAGACGATCATTCAGCGGGCACTAGACGACAGGAACATAAGATAACGATCGTGTAGACGACGAGGAGGCTGCGAAGCCTGATCGTCCATGCGATGCGCTACGACAGGTAAATGATTTACCTTGAGTTACTAAGCGATCATTTAGTCAGTAACTAAGCGATGAAGCTTGCTGACTTAAACGATCATCTAGCATGCACGCTTTAAACGATACACGGGCGTTTCATCGTTTAACCGATGCGTGTAACTTGGTAAACGATTTACCTTGCGATGCTAAGCGATTGTTTAGTTAGTTACTAAGTGATGAACTTGCTGACCTAAACGATCGTCTAGGCGGGCTCGCATTAAACGATACTCAGCGATCGCATACCCGATCGTTAACCTGATGCGACCAACTCTTAATTGCATACCCCATCGTTTAACCGATGCGTTCAACCACGATCGCGTACTCCTTTATTTTTACGATGCAATGGACAACGATCGCGTGGAACTTCTTCTGCACAATGCATTCAACCCTAAATCGTCTCCTTCCTCGAAGAGCCGCAACCTTTGCCCAGAACTTCGACGAACGATTCAAAACTTCAAACAAACTTTGAATACAGACTCGATAACGATTATTTATACCAAAAAATGCAAGGGCCTTTACAAACAACCGCAAATGTAAAAGGATTTAAACAAACCAAGGCTAAACATCCCAAAAACATCCATTAATCTGGCACATCCACAACAGATTTCACAAATAAAACAACGTAAAAATGCACCCACCATAAATATATATGTTATTTCGTTGCAACAAATGAAATCGGAGTATCACAAACTTGGCTCTGATACCAATTGAAGGATCTCATACCGAGAGTTCCATGAGTGTGTTCAAATCGCTCCGATTACACAGTGACCGAAACACAAAAGATATACATTCAATACATACAGTTATGCACATAAATTTAATTATCGGCATGCTCATAACACAATACATAACAAGGAAAGTTCATACCAGTTGAAGACTCTCTTTGAACTTCTGAACCCAATGCAGCTGAAACCCTCCAAGAGATCTACCAACACCCGGCGGGTATGTCGACTGCAACAGCACGATCAGTACGAACACGAACACTACCTGTCTCTTATACACATCTAGATGTGTATAAGAGACAGCATCTGAACCCAATGCAGCGGAAACCCTCCAATAGATTTACCAACACCCGACGGGTATGTCGATTGCAACAGCACGATCAACACGAACATGAACATTGCAGCGAGGACGACACCACCACTAATGAACCCCGGGTATTCTTGGAGTGAAAACCCAAAGAGTGGGCTTTGGTGAGTTTGGTAGAGGATGGAGGACAACGAGTCGTGTAGACGATAAGCAAGTGGGAGATAATATTTTGCTATTGTATAGCGGAAGTGCTTATCGTATAGAGGAGCTACATGATCATGTATGAAAAGCTGAACGATCGTTTAGAGAAATCGTGAGGTAGACGATCGTTTAGACAGAAGAGCTACTATCATATAGTATCTCGGGCGATCGTTTCACGAATTCTTTTGGGCAGTCGAAAATAATGAATGCACTATCCGAAAAATGAAAACTCTTTTCATTTTTAACCCGCCGGTTACCATAACCAACGTTGCTCACTACCCACGTCCGAACGTGAAAGAATTGGTTAATTATCATATAATTAATCAATCAATTAATTAATTAATATAATCATATTATATTTATATCCTATAGTTTGATATCACATATCTACTTTAGTATTTTCTCTTCTTCTCTATATAAATCATATTTATATCTAATTTCCTCCAAAATAATGTATCTCATACATTTAGCCAATTATATCATATATAATTAACCAGTTCAATTATATCATATATAATTGAATTTTCTCTTGTCAATTTGAACATTTCAAATTATCCCAAACACTGGTTCTCGACTTTATCCAAGCTACCCAAGGGACCTAATGGACCTATGGCTCGAAGCTTCAACAGTACGTGAATAGCTGACTAAACTCTTTAGCCATGAGATCCACCATCCGTTAACTGTCAGTAATTCTAATAAAGACCAACAACTGAACTCTTCTTACCACAGATATATTTCTGTGTCCATCGGATATAACCAATCATGAGCACGATGATCCTTCACAAATGCTCGTAAGTGCAGTTGAGCCAATTTATCGTTTTGCCCCTATAGTTACATCTCACTCCTTAAGTACCACTGATTCCTTTAATGAACAATACATCATAGTCCAACTATGTGTGAACACCTCTCGGGCCAAGAGAAGGTGTGTGGCGCCACATCGTTCAAGCCTCGGAATCAGCCTTTAAGGGAGCCATCTATCTACTTACCCCTGCCTCGGGGAAGGAGTGAATTCCATCTTGTGTAGCTGAGTTTCCAGCTCCCAAATCAGACGAATCCCCAAAATGGTAGGTTGTAATTGGCGACCTGGCCACTCGCACCTATACAAATCAAAGAACCGTCCTCAATAGCAGGAGTTCCCAACTCACTCAGGATTGAGGTCATGTTACCTATGGTCATCTTAGTGAAGTGAAGTCTCTGTCATGAATGGTGTTATATAACGAGACATTAACACTTTGTGGTCAGGTCTTATACAAACTCTTTGTATAGGATGCCTCCGCTAGCATGTCCCCAACACGAATGATCAAGATCAGACCATCTGTGACAAGTCACAACACTTGTGACCATTCCACAAAGCGGGCCGCAGGATAAGGTTTCCCTCATTTATCCATTTACTACAGACCATTTTGGTTATCACTCAAGACATGATCCACGTGTATGTCACCACATACATGCTTGAGTCACATACGAATAACCAAGGATTTTATGTTTATTGGTTTGTGGTAAAGCAAATAAAACAATTAACCGAGCAAAAAACAAGATGTGAAGTAAATATCATATATTAACAACACAAGTGTTCGTACATACTGTTTACAAACTACAAGACACGAGACTTTAGTGCATCAACTCCAACACCTTATAGATACATTTGTTACATATTTAAAATTTTATTAGGAATTAGTTTAATCTTATTAAACCGATTTAAAAGATTAAACTTAGATTTCTAATCTTCTTAGAACATGATCTTAGGTCTGTCTCAATCAAATTTTAAAACACTTTTAAAAAATGATTAAAGCCTAAGGTTTACATGCAACTCTTTATTATTGATTTTAATTCTAATTTCATTTATTATAACACTTATAAGAAATGAAACAATTAAAACCGACCAACATTGCAAGCTAGAAATACATAAGTTATTTATAACAATTATAAATTAACCTAAGGTAGTGTCATGCTTCATGCATTGTTCATTTATTACTAATATATAACTTTTATATAAACAAGTAATGAACTATGCTATAGCACACATTCCATACAAACACTCAACCTTATATTATAACAATTATAATATAAATGATGCATGGATATACTATAATGCATGCATGCATATATTATAACTCTTATATTATATGCTGCATGAACATACTTTGTGTAATTTAAATCATGCATACTAATATATTATAACACTTAAAATATAATATGATGCATGAGAAAAAATGCATAACCTATGGTGGGTTTTAAAACTATATGACATACATTATGACATATAAAATAAACATACATCGCATGTATATTTAACTAAAGTTGATAGACCGGGATAGATAATCTCAAAACCGGAAATAAAAAGCTAAACTATTACAAAAGAGAGTCCACTGGTTCAGAACAAGTGAACCGCTCACCTCAAACCGCTCCACCAAGAACCCTTGCAGCTTGATCGTGTAGCAAACTCTTGATGATCGAGTAACGAGGTATCGAGAATAGATGAATGTTTAAATGCAATCGCATAGCTTTTGACTATGTGATGAGCATGAAAATCTATGCGATCGTGCAACGTGCATTGAGTATCACATACCATGCGATTTTGTAACTAAAGACTATGCGATGAGCATGATAGTCTACATGATTGTATAGCGAGCGTCGAGTATCGTATACTGTGCGATCTGTAGCTACTGACTATGCAATGAGCATGATAGTCTACACGATCGTTTAGCATGCAAGCTTTCTGTCGAGTATCATATACCACGCAATTGTTTACCCTTCGAGAGTCTATGCGATCATGCAACCAATGCAACACGATCATGTAGCAAACTCTACACGATCGAGTAGCATTAGCTATGCAGTCGTTTAGTAGATGCTACATGATTGTGTAGAAAACTCTACCTGATCGCATAACAAAATCAAAACAATTGTTTAGCTCTAACTACACGATACGGCTAACACTATTTTGTCTTTTCCATCGAAACACATTGCAACACTTCTTCTGAAGCTTCACGAGCGACTCAAAACTAAATGAATACAGACTCGATTGCAAGCTTATTTCCCAAAAATGCAGGGGCCCTTACAAATTAACTTTGTAATTTAAACAGAAAGCCATAAATAGAGACATTTATCCCATAAACATCCATCAACAAACCATCCACATACATTTAACATTTAAACGCAATGCAGAAATTAAAACCACCACTATTGTAAACGATTTTAATACAAAAATGAAATTGGAATCAAAATTACAACCTGGTTTTGATACCAATTGAAGGAACTCATTTTTCAGAAATCCTTGAGCGGAAGCGGATCGTCCAAATTCCATTTTGATTGAAAAACTAAATTTACAGTAAATATACAGTATATGCATTCATAAACAGATTACAACATGCTCTTTATAAAGAAATAAGGGTTCAAAAGATACTACCTTTGAAGAACTTTTCTTCTTATAAATCCCTCGAACGGTCACGAACTCAAACACAGCAACCCTTGAATACTTTCTTCAAAAACTTCACGAACCAAAACCGGCACTACCACAGGGAGCTTTCAGTATTCTCAGGGTCAGAGTCTAGAAGTGGTGGGCTCTGACTATTTTGGTTAGGAGGGTTTATTTTGAGTTTGGAGGAGGAAGAAGATTGAAGAAGACAGAACATTTCTGTTCACTCTATCATATAGAAAAAAATAAATCATCTAGGTTGCCTTATCGTGTAATGTAGTCTCCCCATGAAGAAAAGAAATCTATTTTTTAAATCCCATTTGCCACAAAAACCAATTAACCACCCACTAAGGTGGTTGGAGAAAAAATAAAAATTATTATTTAAAATAATAAAATAATATAAATAAATATGTAACTAACTTATCATATCTTATTTATATTAAACTATATGTTATATCAAATATAACACATAACCTATAGTTTTAATATTGTATCATATACAATATAAAATATAGTTCATTTTCTCTATTTCATGGCATTTAATATAAATCATATTTATATTAAATTTAACAACTATGAATCACATTCATAGAAAATGTATTTAAATCCCATTCAAATATTTATTTCCTCCAATTAAACTATAACGTATCAAATGCATTATTAACAATTATATCATATATAATTGAACCAATTTAATTATATCATATATAATAAAATTCTCTCTTATTGATTTGAATAATTCAAATTAACCCAAAAACTGATTCTCAAATAAATCCTTTTGAACTACCAAGGGGACCTATGAACCTGCAGTTTGAAGCTCCAACAGTACGCGAATAATTAATTAAACTCTTTAAATACATAATCCACCATCCATTAACTGTCGGACACTCCACTAAAGACCGACAACTGTATTCTTCGCACTATAGATATATTCCTATGTCCATTGGATATAACCAGTCAACAATACGAGGACCATTCACAAATTGCTCGTAAGTACAGTTGAGTCAAATTATCATTTTGCCCATGTAGTTACATCTAACTCCTTAAGTACCACTGATCCCTCTAATGAACAATAAATAGATCATAGTCCCACTATGACTAAACCCCTCTCAGGTCAGGAGAGGGTGTGGCATCACATTGTTCAAGACCCTGAATCAGCCTTTAAAGGAGCAATTTTTCTACTTACTTCTGCTTAGGGGAAGGAGTGAATTATATCTTGTGTAGCTATGTTCCCAGCTCTCCAATCAGATGAATCCTCAAAATGGTAGGCTTGTTGAGTAGGCGATCTGGCCATTCTCACCCATACAAATCAAAGGACCGCCTTCATAGGCAAGAGTTCACAACTCACTTAGGATTAAGGTCATGTTACCTATAGTCATCCTAGTGAAATGAAAGTCTCTATTATGAACGGTATTATATAATGAGACTAAATATTTTGTGGTCTGGTCTTATACAAACTCCTTTATATAGAATATCCCCGCTCGGATGTCTAATACATGAATGATCAGGATCAGATCATTTATAGCACTTTACAACATTTGTAACACCTACAAAGAGGGTCATACTTGTAGTGTCACTAGGATAAGGTACCTAGCCTTATCCATCTACTACAGACCATTTAGGTTATCACTTAAACATGATCCACCTGTATGTCTCCACATATATGTTTAAGTTACAACGATAACCTTGGATGTTAGTTTATTGGTTTGTGGTTAATACAACTAAAATATCACATATTTTATAGACAAAGTGAATAAAAATATCATATATTGTTAATCACATAAGAGTTTGTTCATATCATGTTTACAAACTATAGAACCCTGTGAGATTTAGGGCATCAACCCCAACACCCAACACATTTGCTTGAGGCTAATCCTAAGAATTGGAACCACATTCAAGATTGTGTCTATTTGTAGGCTACCCCAAAGGAACGAAAGGTGGTTACTTTTTTTATCCTAAAGAAAACAAAGTGTTTCTATCGACAAATGTCACTTTTCTTGAAGAAGGCCACATAAAGAAGCACAAGCCCATAAGTAAGATTGTGTTGAATGAAATTTCTAAAGAAACTACTGAATCTTCAACAAAAGTTGTTGAAGAACCTAGTACCTTAACAAAAGTTGTTGAAGTAGGATCATCTAGTAGGTCAAATCCACCTCAAGTGTTGAGAGAACCTCGACGTAGTGGGAGGGTTTCGAACCCACCCATTCACTATATGGGTTTAAAAGAAATCTGGGCTATGGTAGCTGATGGCGAAGTTGAGGATCCATTGTCTTACAAGAAGGCAATGGAGGATATTGACAAAGATGAATGGATCAAAGCGATGGATCTCAAAATGGAGTCTATGTACTTCAATTTCGTATGGGATCTTGTAGATCAACTTGATGGGGTTAAATCTATAGGTTATAAATGGATCTGCAAGAGGAAATAGAGTGCTGATGGGAAGGTACCTTCAAGGCTAGATTAGTGGCAAAGGGTTATACCCAGGTAGAGAGAGTTGACTATGAGGAGACTTTCTCACCTATTGCCATGTTTAAGTCTATCAGAATACTCTTGTCCATTGCTTCATATTATGACTATGAGATTTGGCAAATGGATGTCAAAACTGCCTTTTGAATGGCAATCTTGAGGAGACCATTTATGTGGAGCAGCCCGAAGGATTCATAACCCAAGGTCAAGAGCAAAAGGTTTGCAAGCTTAATCTATTTATTTATGGACTGAAGCAAGCTTCTCGATCTTGAAACATAAGGTTTGATACTGCGATCAAATCTTATGGATTTGATCAAAAAGTTGATGAGCCTTATGTATACAAAAAGATCATCAACAATTCAGTAGTTTTTCTAGTGTTATATATAGATGATATCTTACTCACTGGAAATGATGTAGGTTTACTGACTGAAGTTAACAATGCTAGCGACCCAATTCTAAATAAAAGATTTGGGAGAGACTCAGTTTGTTTTGGGTATTCAAATCTTTGGAGATCGAAAGAACAAAATGCTAGTTCTGTTTCAAGTATCGTATATTGACAAGATGCTTGTCAAATATTCGATGTAGAACTCCAAGAAGGACTTATTGCCTTTCAGGCATAAAATAATGTTGTCTAAGGAACAATGTCCTAAGACACCTCAAGAGGTTGAGGAGATGAGACGGATCCTCTATGCATCGGTTGTGGGCAGCTTGATGTATGTGATGTTATGTACTAAACTTGACATCTGCTATGCAGTAGGGATAGTCAGTAGATATCAATCTAATTGTAGATTAGATCACTGGACCTCCGTTAAAAACATCCTCAAGTATCTATGGAGAATGAGAGACTACATGCTCGTGTATGGTTCTAAGGATTTAATCCTTACGGGATACACGGACTCTAATTTTTAGACTGATAAGGATTCTAGGAAATCCACATCAGGATCAATGTTCACTCTTAACGAAGGGGCAGTAGTATGGAAAAGCACCAAACAAGGGTGCATTGTTGACTCCACTATGGAGGCTGAGTATGTAGCGGCTTGTGAAGCTACTACAGAAGCTGTTTGGCTCGAAAAATTCGTGACTGATCTGGAAGTTGTTTCATACATGTCAAAGCCCATCACACTTTATTGTGATAATAGTGGTTCTGTGGCTAATTCCTGAGAGCCTAAGAGTCACAAGCACGGGAAGCATATAAGCGAAAGTATCATCTCATCCAAGAGATTGTGCATCGAGGAGACGTGATTGTCATGCAGATAGCTTCGGAGCATAACGTTGCTGAACCATTTATAAAGACCCTCACAGCTAAGGTGTCTGAGGTTCACCTGCAGAGTATGGGTCTATGGGACAGGCCACGTCTAGACTAGGGAAAGTGGGAGATTTGTACTGGGCGCATGTTATGCTCTAGTTTATTATTTGTGTACTTTGTATTTTGACTATATTGTGCACCCCACTAGCTTTAGGTCAAGTGGGAGATTGTTGTGGTTTATGCCCTAAATCTCGTAGGGTCCTATAGTTTGTAAATGTATTGAACAAACTCATTGTTTATTTAATAAAATATATGATATTTTATTCAAACTCATTGTCTATTTAATAAAATATATGATATTTTATTCATATTTTAGTTGCATTAACCACAAACCAATAAACTAATATCCAAGGTTATCTTGTAACTTAAACATGTATGTAAAGACATACGGGTGAATCATGCTTAAGTGATAACCTAAATGGTCTGTAGTAGATGGATAAGGTTGGGTACCTTATCCTGGTGATATTACGAGTATGACCCGTTTTGTAGGTGTTACAATTGTTGTAAAGTGCTACAAATGATATGATCCTGATCATTCATGTATAGACATGTGAGTAGGGATATTCTATACAAAGGAGGATATTCTATACAAAAGAGTTTATATAAGACCGGACCACGAAATATTTAGTCTCATTATATAACTCCGTTCATAATAGAGACTTTCATTTCACCAAGATGATCATAGGTAACATGACATGAATCTTGAGTGAGTTGTGAACTCCTACCTATGAGGGTGGTTTTTTTATTTGTATGGGTGAGAGTGGAAAGATCACCGACTCAACAAGCCTATCATTTTGGGGATTCATCTGATTGGGGAGTTGGGAACACAGCTACATAAGAAGGAATTCACTCCTTCCCCGAGGTCGGGGTAAGTAGATAAATTGCTCTCTTAAGGGCTGATTCCAGGGCTTGAAAAATGTGGCGTCACATCCTCTCCTGGTTCGAGAGGACTTTAGTCATAGTTAGACTATGATCTATTGTTCATTAGAGGGATCAGTGGTACTTAAGGAGTTAGATGTAACTACAGGGGCAAAACGGTAATTTTAGTATTATTGTACTTACGAGCAATTTATGAAATTTCATCGTACTGTTGATTGGTTATATCCAATGGACACAGAAATATATTTGTGGTGCGAAGAGTGCAGCTATCAATCTTTAGTGGAGTGCGCGACAGTTAACGAATGATGAATAATTTAATTAAAGAGTTTAATTGATTATTCATGTACCGTTGGAGCTTCAAGCTATAGATCCATGAGGTCTCCTTGGTAGCTCAATAGAAATAAATGAGAAAAAGTTTTTGGATTAATTTAAATTGTTCAAATTAATAGAGGGATTTAATTATATATGATATAATTAAGTTATTTTAATTATATTTGATATAATTATTATAATGTATTTGATACATTATAGTTTTAATGAGAGGAAATAAATATTTGAACATGATTCAAATATTAACTATATGAATTGAATTCATAATTGTTAAATTTAATATAAATGTGATTTATATTAAATGTCATAGAAGATACAATATTAAAACTATAGGTTATATTGTATGTGGTACAATATTAAAACTATAGGTTATATGTTATATTTGATATAAGATATGATTTAAAATATATATATATATCAATTGTTATTTTAATTTAAAATGAGGGAGGAAGTTCCACCCACTTATTTTTTGCTTTAGAAAGTGATGAGAGAGTCTTCTTCTTTGTGACACACACTGTGAGAAAGACAGAAATAGTTCTGTGAGTTTTGAGTTGTTAGTGAATGTTTTCAACTCGTACTTCTCTCTAGTCAAATCGAATTCCCTCATTCCAAAATAGTTAGAGCCCACCACTTCTGGGTTCTTTGCCTGAGAATACCGAGGAAACCATTGTGGTAGTATTAGTATACTATTCAAGAGATTCTTGAAGAAAGTCTTCAAAGGTATGGGTTTATGAAACATTAAGTGTTTCTTTTGTTAAAGCATTATGTAATTTATGTAAATGCATATCTTGTTCTTTATTTACCCTAAAAACTTACATTAAATGAAAAATGGGAATTGGGACAATCTTGCTTCCGTTGAAGGCTTTCTTCTTTTTGAGTTCCTTCACTCAACTCCTTGGCCATAATACATCCTTAGAGAATCACCTTTAGGAGACTAAACAATTAAACACATGTGTCTAAGGCTAATTTAAATCTTAGATGAATAAGCATGCAATTTTAATTATTCTTTAGGCATAGCCGTATTTCTAAGGGTCGAGCAAAATCCTATGTCTAGGTTTTTCCCTATATTTCTTTTATGAAAATCATTATTATTTAACCCTTTCAATATTAGACTCAACATTATATGTCAACCTTAGTGATGAAACTAAGTTAACAATATGCATAAATCAATAAAAACAAAAGTGAACTAAGCGTGTTGAGCAAAAGTAATGAGATATATGTAGGGCTTTTAGTCCATCCTCAGGGTATCCATGCATTTTAGTTCCAAAATGATGCTTAGCTTATAATGAAGAATAAAGAATTCAAGAATTAAATAATAGAAAAATTCATATTACTAATGAATAGAAAAGAATGTAAAATTTGTTCTAATGTGGGTAAAGAAAAACAGTAAATAAAAGCATAAACTAACTATTGTAAAAGTTGAGAGAAGTACAAGAGAATGAAGGAAGAAAGGACAATAAAAACTCTCCAACTTTCTTCTTAATCTAGCTAAGTTCAAACGCTTTGGAGATGAACAATTGCGTGCAATTGTTCTTTCGAATCAAGTATTATAAGAGATGCATATATTGAGAGAAGACTTAGCACGACTTCCTAGAACATTGCACATCAATTAAATGGAAATAAAGGTAATTTGATCTATTTTGGTCGAAAGAATATGCAAATTCTGAAAAATCTAGAACATTCTATTTTTGCCAGATGCGGTCTCAACTTGGGCGCATATCTAACTCTTTTCAATTACTCTATATTCTGTCATCTAAAAGCTTGCAGTCGCATTTTGGGCACATTTTTTTATAGTTTTCTACCGATGACATAAAAACATAAAACTAACTCATAATTTGACTATTTATTGTACATATGTTATATTATTTCACTAATCAAGGCTAAGACACATATTTAACTTATCTTTACATAAGATGACTCATAAAACTATCTAATAGAACATTGAACACATGTTTTTTTACTCGATAACTTATGCCTTTTAAGTCCGAATAACTCACCTAAGGGGGAGTTAATCTTCTTTTTTTCTAAATAAAAACTTAGTATGGTTGTATCGACATTCATAGCACGTGCATTTTAGTAATAAATTGAGTATATCAATATTATATCAGCACTCGTTCATCATTTAGGTATAACATCGATTTATTAACCTCCATAAAACATGCATTTTAGTAGACATCACTCATTTCAATTATATAAAGTATGAAATAGTGAAGTGTATTATACTCAAGAAAAAAATAATAAAGTGTATCAGTAGTATACCCGTATAAATACAACCTTCATTTAAATTAAATACATTTCAAATTTAAAATGTATTTTTGAATCTCCACTAAATTTGGATACTTCATGTCACACTTTCTAACTGCCATAAATTTGGTAAACACATGCATTATATTCAACAAATAAATAATTAATACATGTGGATATCCTTTTTTATAATTCAATTTAATATGACATAATACAGAACAAGCATGATTAAACAACAAATTATAATCCAAAACAATCACGATTAAATAACAAACTATTTATCATCCAATTACTAATAATATAATGAACCCATCCGCCTAAAATAATAATAATAATAACAACAATAATGAACCCATCATAAATAAAATATTTTGCCTATAATAATAATAATAATAATGAACCCATCATAAATCAAATATTTATTTCCAATATCATATAACTCAAATATTTCAACATTAATAACCAAAGAATATCCAAGATCAATAATGCCCTCAATCCTTCAAATCGTAAACACGCCATGGTTAATATTTTATAATAATAATAATAGTAAGTTAGAAAATTTCCCTTAATTAAAAAATAATGATAAATAATAGGGTTAATTAGATTTTTGGGGGTGGAATTTCATTTTAATTAGGTAAAAGGGGTGTTTTCAACTTATTTAGGTAAAAGGGGTATTTTTTCTGTCTTTCTCAAGAGACACATGCTGGATTATTTTATTATTTTTTTCCGCGCATGAATTCATTAAAAAAAAAAAGAATGTGTCTCTTCAAGAGATGCATTCTTTAAAAAAATAATAAGAAGAATGAGAGACGCATTCATAAATAATAATAATAAAAAAATTGACTTTTATTTTTTTCATTCTTTTAACAATCCTAAAATCAACTCTTTCATTACTTATGTTTTTTTACGATTAATAATATTTCATTTGTTTAATTCTAAATCATTGTTACCTACAATCAACTATCTCACTAATCTCGTTTTTTATTTTAATAGTAATATTACTAGTTTTTTAACAGTATAAACAATAATGTTACTTTGAGATTAAGAAATTTCTATGATTGATTTGATATATTCAATATTAATTTTTAATTTCAAATTATTGTTTTTGTTTAAAGTTGTTAGAAACTTATGCAAAAATATAAATATTAATTTTCAACTATTGTAAATAATATTCAAGGTTCTTTAGGATGTATTGTAGACTGCAAGTGCATTTTCGTGTTTGAATTTCATTAATAAATTTAATTATATGTATAATTTTCTTTATTCACGACTAGAAGAAGATCCTCTATTACACCTAGATCGATCATGTTGAGTCACATAGTGGCCACGATTGCCACGACCTCTTACACTTGATGGTTGGCTTTCCTCTGTAAAGTGTATACCCTCACCACGATGTCGGTATGTCACATACTGGTCATGGACATCTGGATGGACATGTGAAGTTTGTCCTTCTTCCATACTTAGTGTACTGAGAGTTGTTGGAAAAAATTCAAATGTTGAGGGAGAGGACATCATAGAAGTATGTGTAAAATGATCGAGTGGGGTTGTTGGATATTCATTCCAAACATTAGGTCGAATAGGAACATCCTGATGTCTTGTTGGATCACTTTGTTCTTCCATTAGAACATCACCATCGAAATATCGCACTCGATATATAGAGGTGAGTCTACATAAGGTTCTTTTAGCAGATAATGTAAAATTTGGAAGCTTGGCCTGAAAAATAATTGAACAAGTTAATGACTTTAAAATTTATTTTGGTGTGAAATGAAGAAATAAAATCAAACAATCCTTGTAAACAATAAACTCATACTAACAAGTGATAGGATACTCATGCTTTTGTCATGTATCGCCTGCTCACAGTGGAATACCATTCAATATATCCAGGCTCAATATCTACACCATTGTTAATAGGAGGTCCATTAACAACCAAACTTTGATGATTTTTCTAGATTGAAATTTGAGGAGCCAAATATGCAATCCAGTGTCGCTCATGCCTGCCCCTTAGATCATGTGAATGGGGTCGGACGTCTGTATTACAAGGTTGAGGAATTTGTTGCAACATCCCAAATTGACACATCACACGATCTGGGTGATGTCACTCTACAACGAAAAAACATATGAGTGGACATCTGGATATCCATATCTCATTACCATTGAGACAATATGATGACAATAGTTGAATGAGATGACCCAAATAATTTGCATGCATATGTATCAAAATATGAATGAACCAGAAGATTGAAACATTATCAATATATGATATATGAATGAATAAAATATTACCTGGTTAACCATATGCGTATCTAATATGTACCTATACTGTACTAGAACATGTGTCGGTGCTCTAATTATAGAATAGTTGTCATTCCATCTACAACAATCAGAACTTGAATTTTAGCTATTAGTATTTTATAATGAACACAACAATAATAAGGTAAATATGCTTACCATACTGCAAGTGGTCTGTCATCTAAGTTGTTCTCATATCGATGGAGTTATCGAGGTGCTAAAAGAGGAAATCGATCCCATGCCCAAATCTGCAGCAATAGAAGTGGGCCTGCAATGTCTTTGTCATCTATAACTACACCCTTGCATAGTTGCCTATATAACCATGCAAGACATTCAGCCCCCAACTGTAAGTCCCGGCAACATCAAAATCTATTAAGAGAGAAAGATACATTAGGTACACTCTACTGTTGGATTTGTTGGGAAATACCAATCCTCCAATCAACGTGAGAATATATGCTCGAGCATATCGTTGCAGTTCCTTTTCATCTGCATTATCTGGTAGATAGGCAAAGTTGTTAAATTGGTCAGCTAACCATGGCAGGCTAAGACGACCTCCCTTAAGAACGGCGTCATTCATGGTTACGCCTAAAAGAAAGGCATAAAGTTGTTCACAGTCATAATTTAGTGACCCGATCAATGGTCTTCCATTAATCGGTAGTCCAAATTGGATAGCTACATCTTGAAGTGTAATCGTACACTCTCCATGCAATATGTGGAAAGTGTGTGTCTCCTACCGCCATCATTCTACTAATGTCGTTATCAGATGCCAGTCTAGTTGTATAAATTTGATACAAGAGACTCTGAATAATCATGCAGCTCGTAGATAATTCAATATACGAGGGTCTGGGTCCTCTTGCCTTCGAATAAGAGCCTCTCGTCACCAACAATGGATAACACCAATATGCTCGTCTTCCCAAACAGCTTCGGATCTATGGCTGCATTGTAAGTACTAAACTGAGTCATTTATGGCCTTATGATAACACCCTCGTCCATCTGATCCCATAAAAACTATATTAATGTGTTATTACTATTTTTATAAAGGAATGTTTTTTTAAAAAATAAAGGAATGTTTTTTTAAATAATATCCACCTTTAACAAAATAATAATAATAATAAGTAGATACAAAATCATGATGAATATTGTTAATAAAGACATGCGTCATCATTTGACCATAAATCAATGATAAATATTCTTTTATATTGACATGAATCTTTGTTTTTTGATTATCATAAAATTTATAATATTAAGATAAATAATCCAAGATAAATTGACTAGATAAACCATAAATATATCAACAACAATAACAATAATACTAACAATAACATTAACATTCAAACATTCAATATTCAATAATCAATACATCATTCCAAATAATAGTAAATAACTATATATATAACCTTTGAATGACTTGATTGTAGAGTTTTTCTCAGAAATAATAGCCACTGTAAACAAAAAAAAAAAATTAATACAAAATTATGGACATTTTACATTAATCCACTATAAAATAAATTCTCCAATTAATCCATTATAAAATAAAACGTTTATATGTATGTATGTATATATATATATATATTTTAATTTTCCTAAGTCAGTCACATGGGATTTCACTAATTTTTAATTTTTAGGTTTGTTCAATATCATCTAATCTCTTTTCAATAATATAGACTCTAGAAAACTGAAGATATAAATTTGACGTTAAAATCCTATTCCATATTTATTTTTGTTTTAATCCATTTATCATTAAACATTTAATAGCATAGGTTTGTGTAGAATTTAATGCTTGATTTGTTACATTACTTTGAATAATAGTTATAAGATATAAACATTTACTCATTAGATAAATAAATAAGGATGTAATTTACACCAATACCACTATTAACTTTAAATTCTTATTTAAATATCTATTTTAAGATTTCATTTTCTTTCTTTAATTCGTTTTAGTTTTTTTTTCTTTTCTCCACAAAATAAAGTAATATCACTATTTTTTTTTCATTAGGAACATATTCTTAATTTTACATTTAAAACTACTAATAAATTTTAAAATCTTGGCAAAATAAAAAAAGATGTTTGATTATGCTCCTAATTGCAAACCTTTTTTCTTTTACATGTGATAGATATAGATAGGTATTTGATGTGAATGGTAGTTTTTTAGATAATATTAGATTTTTTTCTTTGAACGTGAATTAAAGATAAATTTTGATTTTTAAAAATTTGAGTTAGATTATTTTTACTAAAAGTATGGAGAAAATGTGATTTTTTTTTCTTGTAAAAAAATCTTTCATTTTATATGTGATGCTAAAAGATATCGAAAATGTGATTTTTATTATTTTTCTCTTACGTATGATGCTAAAAAAAAAGAGAAAAATAAATTATTAATGATTTCAAATGTAAAATTTTTCTCTTTCAAAGCTAATCATTTCAATATGAAAAAAAAATAATACCCTATTTATCTAAATAGTTTTAAAAGTGTTTTTTTGTCTAATTATATTTGTAAAGTACCTTATTTTTCCAATTAACCTGTTATTACATTTGATTTTGAATTTATTAGGTCATTGATTTAGTAAATTTTTTTAAAAGATCTAGAATCATTTAGAAGTCTAATAAGCTATTTTTAATAGTCAACCCGAACATATATAATACAATGTTAATCATATGTAATTCTCTCTTATGAAAATCTATGAAATTAAACCAATATAAAAAAAAGTATGAGAATCAATACAAAAGAAATTAACCCACTATAAAAAAATATATCAACTTATTAAAAGAAAAATATTGCACCTTACCAAAAAAAAACTTTTAATGATAATTTGTAGAACTTTTTTTTAATATAATATCTACTGTAAACAAAATAAACATTAAAAAAATCAGTAAAGATTATAAAAAACTTAATTTTTTGTTAAATAACAAAAATATATCAACTTACCAAATAAAATACCACACTGAAACAAATTAATAATATGAAGGTGGAAATTGCGATGGCCGTTAAATTTGAAATGAGAAGAAAATATGAGGAGAAAACATGAAGATGGAAGTTTGATTCTTGGGTGTTTGAAAATGAAGGCAGATCAGTATTTGAAAATAAAGAAGAAGGTGGAGAAATAAAGGGAAAAAAATAGGATTCTTGAGTGTTTGTTATTTGTAAAGGAAGAAGATGAAGAAATGAAGGGGATTTTTGGGGTTTTAAGTTAGAAATGAATGGGAAGAAAACAACGGAAGAAGACAAAAGTCGTGTCTATTATTTTATTTTATTTTTTTTAATGAATTGAAAAAATAATAAAATAATCCAAAAAGAGACATTTGGATAAAGACAAAAAAACACCCTATTTTGCCTAAATAAGTTGAAAACACCCCCTCTTACCTAATTAAAATGAAATTTCACTTCAAAAATCTAATTAACCCATAATAATACAATAAACTACCATGCATATTTGAAAAACACTTGCGTAATCCAACCTTAAAAAAATAAAAAATAAAAAAATAATAATAATCATCTCGGGTAGGAAAGTATTTAATTACGGTTAATTACAAATTTAGGGTTAGCCTAGGTTATTTTACGGAAATACTTGAATCTAGATTTTCATGATATATGAAAAATGACAATAATATTTTTACACTACTTTACTTTTCCATGGCTGCCATCACAGGAAACTACCATTGATAACTATTGTCATTTACCACTAGGAACCATTAACGATCAAGTCGCCCACTATCGACAGTAATTAACAATAGATATTGGCAACTTTCGATAACCACCATCGTCATCCGCAACAAACAACCATTACCAGTGGCATCGTCACCTACTGCCAGTGACAATCCAGTACCACCTCATGTTGGTAACAACCATCGACAACCACTCTACTTACCATCAATAGTGATCGACTAGTCATAGTGTTTTAAATATAAATTTAAAGTTAATGGTTTATATTGTTTTATAGTTGTGTCTTGTATAGTAATTTGACATTTGTAGAATCATTTTGTATGCGAGTAAACCAAATAAATTTGCATATAAACACACTTTTGAGTGTAACCAAACATACGAGTCTTAAAAGAAAATACATTATTGAAATACACTTTGGCACACAAATTAAATTTTTAGAAATGAGTATAAAAAAAGTGTTGAAGATTTTCTCTCTTTTTTTCTCCTTTTTTAAAACAAATAGTGTTTAGAAATTTATTAGACACATTTTAAGGTAAATAAATATTAAAAAAAACGGATGCATAATCAGCCTTAACGATAATGGTAAAGAATATATTAACATTATAGCATGATTCCAAAGTGAACATAGCTTAAATAACATCTAATATGTATTAGTGATCAAGTTATTTATGGTTTCGAGTACAAAAAAATAATCATAGCATACTGGAAGAAAAATAACATAATACAAAAATATAAATACATAAATGTTTAGCAACAATCCATAGGTTTGTAGATATTTTATTAAAATGGTGTATTATCTTCTTTTTTTTATGGTCGAAAATATTTTAAAGTTCTAGGGGAAATATCAGTTTTAATTAAAAAGAAATTTTTTGATGATATATGTCTAAATTTTGAGCTAAATTCAAGATGGTTCATGTCCAAAAAATTATAAGATATACATTTAGTATGCAATTGATAGGACTTAGGCAAAAGCAATATCAAATTTTTTGTAGTTTATTGAAATTTGTAAGTTTTTGTAACATTATTTAATGATTGATTATGTGCATTAATCAAACTATTTGTAATGCAAAACTTGTCCAAACTAGTGTGTTTTTTTCTTTTGAGTTTTCGAATTATCTTATATTAATATTAGTAAATTTTGAATAGAGGGTAAAAGTTGCAACACTTGGATAAATTTAAAGTCTAAATTAATGAAATAAAAAATTTAGGCTAAAAATTGAAACAACTTAACTAGTGTAAAGATAGAAATGTCCATTCTCTATGTGAGGACAGAGTCTTGCGAGAACCTATCCTTAAATAGAGAGGGGAATGGAAATAGAAAAAATATTTCGAATTGAACTAAAATGAGAATTTCTCGTCTTTATTCTTGTTTTTTCTTATTTTATTTTTTAATATATTTTGTAACGGTGAAGAATGAAATAGAAAGCAAGGACGAGAAAGTCATTGCGACGTTCACCATGGAGAAATGGTAATGGGCTCAATTTAGAGGGCCAACAGATGGGCCCAAAAAGCCCATAGAAGCCATAGCCCTCTTATAATAGGTCCCTACCTACACAAAACAGAGATAGGAGGAAGACGGCTGCCGCTTGATATTTACTTGTGATTTAATTATTCCGGTTAAAATACGATTTTAGTCTCCATATTTACGCATTATTTTAATTTTAGTACATGTGGTTTTAAATATCTAATTTTAATCTGTATATTTTTTTAACAAGTATTAAATTTAGTCAAGAGTTAATTTTTGTCAAAATTGATTAAATAATAATTATAATTTTGATCTGAGAAATTACATTAGGGGGATATATTTAAAAAAGTTTATAAAGAAAAGAAGAAAAGACTTATAGATAATAGATTTTTTTTTTTATAAAATTAACTATTAACCAAGGTTTAAAATGTCGATAAATATTTCTAGAAATAGTATAAAAACAAGAAATTTATAAAAAAAAAAATTGATAAATAAATATTTATGCTTTTAAATTAAATTAGCATGTTAATCATTTATATTATATTTATATTAGCGATGTTTCGTGTTTTCTTTTTCTTTTTTCTCATAATATTATAGAAATTTCAAATGTCAATAAAAAAATAATATTATAAACTAAAAGACTAGACGTAGAAATTAAATTTAAGATTTATTGAAATATATCACATGTTTGGTTCAAAGAGTTTGTGTGGGCCTCTGTAGCTAAATAACATCAATTTTATAACTTATCAACTTTTTGTAATGTGGACCCCACAATCAAACAATTTAGGACATATTTGATGGTAATTCTAAAATAAAAATCACTTTTATTATTTTTTAAATCACTCTTGAACATTCGTTTAGGTTCCGTTTGGTAACTATTTGATTTTTTTATTTTTGTTTTTAAAAATTAAATCTATTTCATCCACATTCCTTATAATAATTTACATATTTTAAGTACAATAGTTTAATTCTTAGCCAAATTTCAAAAACAAAAACCACTTTTTGAAAACTACTTTTTTTAGTTCTCAAAATTTGGCTTAGTTTTTTAAACCATTGGTGAAAGACTAAAAAGTAGATAACAAAAGAGAAATTTGGAGGTGAGAGTAGTGTTCATAGACTTAATTTAAAAAAAACAAAATAATTACTAAACGGGATCTTAGTGATCTAAAACCAATTTTGATGGTATGAAAATTATATTTAAAAATGTAAAATTAAATACTAAATTAACTTTGATTGGTTAGATATGAATTTCAATGATTTTGAATAAGATATTTAACCCTTTCAAAATCACTCCCAAATATGTATTTCACTTCTTGCTTCAAACGATGTCGTAGAAATTAAAATTGAATATTTGAAAGTCAGAGGACTAAAACTGAAAAAGTCTCATAATAGAGGGGCAAAATGATATTTCAGAGAATAATTATTTATTACATTAGCACGAGGAGGCGACAGTGAGGGACCCTCTCCAAAAATCTCACTTCCAATTCACATTTCTCTTTTTCGCTTCCTAACTTCCATAACTGCTCTGCTTTCCATCACGAAACTCATCTTCATCTTCATCTTCCTCCGATGAAGTCCAAGAAGCGAAGGCCAAATCCTAAACAAGAATCCCACTCTCCGCCGAAGAAGAAGCTCCGTTCTCAGCTTCCACGCCGCAAACGCCCTCGGATTTCTCCTTTTTTCTGCTCTTTGGACTCCGATTCCCCTGCTCCTTCTAACACCTTTGCTTTTGATTCTTCTTCCTTTGCTGCCGCAGAATCCAGCTCCACTTCCTTCAACGCAGCCGGACCTGAGGTTTCTAGCCAACTCAACGCGTGTTTTGGATTTCAGAAGCCGAATTTGAGGAAGAGACGATTTGATTCGGTTGGAGTTAATTTGGATGTAGCTTCGAAGAAGGAGGTTGGAGTAGGGAGTAATGTGGAAGTGTCTGAATCTTCTTGTGTTGAATCAAATTCTGGAGTTGATTTTGGTGTTCTCGGACAAAGCACTAGCTCGAGGTTAATGAGTAGGAGCGATTTTAGGAGAACTATTGACAAAAATGAAGATCCAATCGATCAAGCGGACAACGGAGTTGTGACGTTTCAATTGACGGATGCTGATGTCTCGTCGAAGCTTTGTGGAAAGCGAGCTGTGCCACTCACTCCTTGTGTGGAGTCTTGCGCTGAATCTATCTTTCAGAGTGTTTGTTCGTTCGAAGAGAAAGGATTAGAAATTGAAGATAATAGACTATGGGAATTTCAGTTACCAGAGCTACCGAGAAATGAGATCAATGAAACTTTCGCTGTTTCGAAGTCGGATTCGACAATAGAACAGTGGCCTAACAGCTTGAACTTTGAATCGGATCTTGCTTGCACGGAGCAATTCTCTTACGAGGATGTTTCGGAATACTCTAGCCAGGCGTTGTCCGAGCTTCAGTCAGCTATTCTATTGGAGACATCCGATGCGGACTGCTCAGATTACACTCCTTCAATTTTTTTGGAATCCGGAAGCGAATTTTCAGAGAAATCGAACGAAGACGCAGCTCCTTCGTCAACATTTAGCATGTTGCTGCAGTACAGACGCGAATTTCTAAGCTTAAATGCCTCTCCAGACATCCGAACTAGCTCGTCTATTGAAGAAGAGAAAGTAGATCAATCTACGGTAATTCGCTATTTTCATTCTTTCTTGGCGTTTCATTTGCCGCAAACCTGCAGCTAATCAAACAACTTATATATATTTTTTATTTAATTGATTTTAAATTAGATTTTGAGATTCGAAGAATTGGACGATGAACAAGCCTATCGAATGATCAGAAATAGAGAAAGACGCCAATTGATTATTCGCGACTACATAGAGGAGTATCGGTCCACGACGGATTATGGCGATCTCATTCTCCAGCAACGGTCAAATATGATCCAATGGATGGTTGAAGTAAGTCCTTGATTTCAAACCACCGTGTTTCTCTCAATAATTCTTGAATTAGCATGAGATATTGCAACGGTCTTCCAATTTCATCGTTAATAGCTTTGGTATTCTGAGAAATTGGAACTGTATAGTATATAGAGATAGTTTGAGGCACTGTCTATCATATTTCAATTTGAACTGCATCGCTAATTAGTTCTTAACATGTCATAAAATGAGTTCCCTTGCCTTATTTGATATGAAACTTTGTCCAACAATGTACTTAATTTCTTGGAATTGGCAATCCTAACAATGTGATTTACTAATGAGAATTACAAAGTCATTACTATGATCATACTTTTCGCTACTTAAAGCCAGCAGTTCATGATTTTGCACCTGTTACATCTCGTTGTTATAAGCTCTTTCTAACGAATGAGGCCTACCACACACACAAGGCATCTTGAATTAGCCAAGTTTAACTGATTTTTCATTTCATTTCTTACTTCTGCTTGGATACATTATCTGTATTTTTATCTTAATAATAGTATGCAGATTTATAACTGCTAGTGGATGTTAGGATTTTCTTAGGAAGACTTCAATATAGTTGCATTTTCATCATCTGTTCTAGTTCATGGAATACGTTCTTTATAATCTCTTTTAATTCCTTTTCATGCGTTAAGGCTTGTCATCAATCAGTTAGGTCAAACTTATTTACATTATGTAGCTTTATTTTGTTGAATGATGCAGCGATCGAGAGATTCGAAACTTCATCAGGAGACGACATTTCTAGGAGTTGCCCTCTTTGACCAGTTTCTGAGCAAAGGATTCTTCAAAGCTGGAAGACAACTTCAAATTCTGGGCATAGCCTGTCTAACTTTGGCGACTAGAATTGAAGAAAATCAGTCATACAGCTGGTAACTTTTGAATCTCTCTTGTCTATTTGTCTCCATCTCGGTTTTACTTATATAACAAGTATGGTTCCTTATCTACTATAACTTGTACTTAACTGCGTTAGTCTATATATGATGAATACTGCTAGGAAACCAAACTGTATGCCAATTGGTCTTCTTGTCTCAATCCAAGGGTGTAAAATTCAGTAAGTTGGGTTCAAATGCTAATTAGTACTAGAAATAATAATCAGAAAAAACTGTATAGAAGAACTTGAATCTTATAGTCTTGAATGTTTTTCTTAAGTTCCACGTGTCAGGCCTGAAATCTTTGCGTTTACATGGACAAAATAACGTTGTGATTATATCGTAGGTCCTCTTATAGCAATTATGTGACAAATAATAGGCCATATATTAGTGTCGATGCACACCACTCGTATGGTACTGTAGTCGAAATTTGCCATAACAATATCTTCCAGTTCTTGAGTTAACAACTCATGTGCACAGAAGAGACCGAAGAACCACCAAGAAAACAATATATAGCGAACCACTTCTATCACCTGGTCAGACCATCAGACAATAAAATGATGATATATAGAGCTTTAAGTCCAGTCAAATGTAAAACAATTCTTTTTCTTCTCTTTTCTTTCTCAAACTTCCTATTATCTAGTCTTCACTTATCTATGACTTGTAATTTACATGCAAAGTGTTAAATAATGATTTGTCTGTTTCATCAAAGAGAACTTGAGAATTGAGAAGGTAGTTAAGCTGGTGGGTGCCTCCAGCTTGGTGGATATACTTTTAATCTATGATAGTACTCTACTAATTGGTTTTATTTTTGGGCACTTCAGGGTGCAGCAAAGGAATATCCGCGTAGGGAGCAACACGTACAGAAGATCTGAAGTTGTTGGCATGGAATGGCTTGTTGAAGAAGTCCTACAGTTCCATTGTTTCTTGCCAACTGTTTACAACTTCTTGTGGTACATCTTCCTTTCACTAACTTGATCGTTTATGGGAAAGACAAAGTTTTCCAATCCCCTTCGTGCATCCATTGTTAATAAACTCCTTCCATCAACAATTTGAATCTACTGCGAATAGCATGCTTTATTTAATTTTCGTTTGATAATGGGTGTTTGAAAATTATCTTAGGTTCTACCTGAAAGCTGCTGGAGCTGACTTGGATTTGGAGAATCGAGCTAAGAACTTCGCGGAGCTTGTTCTTTCAGACAAAGTCCAATTTTGTTATTTCCCTTCAACTATTGCAGCTGCGGTTGTCATCTTGGCGTCCTTAGGAGAAAAACAAGATGCACCAAGTCAACGAGTCATTGAGGTACTAAATACAAATACCTGCTCGAGAGAGAACTCCTTCTTTATCAATATATTTACCCAATAGAACAAATAAACAAGTATTTTGAAATCTAGAAGAAAATTTAAAGTTTTACGAAAACAGCATAATCTAAATCCAATTATCAGTACACTTATAAATTTCATATTTAGGTTACAGTGTTTGTTCATTTAGGTTACAGCATAATCTAAATGTGTAACCATTTAGTTTTTTGTTTTTGTTTTTGAAAATTAAGTTTATTTCATTCACAATTGTTAATGGTTTACATCCTTCTAAGTACAATGATTGAATTCTCAATCAAATTCCAAAAATAAAACAACTTTTTAAAAACTACTCTTTTTAGTTTTCAAATTTTAGCTTGATTTTTTAAATAATTGGTGGAAAGTAGATAACAAAAGAAGAATTTTTGACGTAGAAGTAGATCTATAAACTTAATTTTAAAAAACAAAATGGTTCCAAATGGGTAATAGTGAAATTTCTGTTGTTAATCTCCCTGAATATTTCTTACTAACTTGAGGAAGGTCTCCTGTTCTCTGAAACCCTTCCATGACCAAAATCTCAGCCTTCTGCTATTCTCATTGAATCAATAAAAAAAGATATATATCCACTCGCAATCTTTTTGAAAACTACTACTATTACCATGCAATTTCTTTCGAAATCTACAATAATAGAAATAACACTAAACTTTCTATGGAACTATCTTATAATATCTGCTGCATTCTGGTTTTGCAGACGCATGTCAGAACAGAAAGCGACGATCTGCCCGAATGTATCGAGGTATAAATAATCAACTAGAAAAACTGATTTATCATTACATAAAACTACTTAGATCTATTTATATTGATTTTTTAAGTATTTAAAAATAACACCTTTTTAATCATTTAAAAAGTCAATCCGAACAACCGACCTTATTTAAAACCAAAGTTACTGACACTATATTAAATTTTAACAGAGCTTGGAGTGGCTATTGAAGTTTTTATGATGGAAGCATCAAATCCTAACAGCAGAAAAAGCAATTTCTGTTTCATTGGCCTTTTGACATATTCTTCCTTCCTCACCACTTAAGACCAGCCTGAAAAAAGCAATTTCTGTTTCATCGGTAAGACATTCAATTCTCTTCCATTCTATCACCAACAAAATGAAAATTTTGATGGATTGTCAAAAATCTCTTTTTGGCCAAATGATCCTATAGTTTTTTTTCTTCAAATTTTTAGACAAAGATTGAGTCAAGAACCTAACCAAGACCTAATTCGTCGGTGTCATTTGTGTATTTAGTGTTGAATTAGAGGTTGTAACGAAACAATGATTACAATGAGATTTTCAATGCTCGACCAATCTAGCTAAAATGTAAGCCATGAATGTCACTCCCAAGCATTCTTCTTGTAGTTGCAATTGACAAATGAGTCGAGCCATCTTATTAGGTTTCGCACTCATTGTTTGATTTTCATTGAAAAATCATTCAAAACAAGTCCTAACTTCCTAAAAGAACTTTAAACATGGGATGAGACAAAAATACAATAAAATTACCCATCTTCCTTTCAAAATATGCCAATTCACATTACCTAAAATTAAAAGAAACTTGGAATATATTTATAAATTACAAAAGTTGAATTAAACAGTATACTATCAAGTATTCAATAAGCAATTTTTCTACTCAAAAGAATGTCACAACATTTCAACATCCAGAGAAGGAACAACTGTAGAAAGAAGTAAACTCTGTAATTGGAGCACCTCTAAATGAAAATGTATAATATCATACAACAATGTGGGGAAGAAGAAGCATTGTAATTCACAAGTGTAGGTTTTTCTTCATGCATATGAATTTCACCAACTTACTGTCTATCTATCTATCTGCTGAATTAACTGGAACAATAGCAGGCTCCCCGGGTAAAGGCTCGTCGAGATGGAGCTCGGCGAAGTTATTGATGATCCCAGTTCTTTCGCGGTATATACTCTCCTTTTTCTCCTCCTCGGCTTTCTCGACTTTTACCTTTGTCATTTGGGTCACTTCCTCAGCAGCTTTTGTAACTGCAGTAACAGCATTTGAAAACCATGCTGCTCCAGTTAACACATAATAATTGCTCATAAGTGCAGTTCCAGCACTCGTTGCCTTCTGCTCGGCAACTGCAAGGGCGGATTTCGTCTTTTCTGTAACTTGGAACATTTCATCCATCTCCCTGACCTTTTCATTCACTACTGCTGTCCCTGCGGTTATTTTTTCGGTTATTCCCATCTTGCGGTCAATGGAAGCGACGGTTGCTGAAGCATTTGATGTCAATTGAAGTCGTTCGTCGAATGCTTTTGCTTTGTTTAGAGCATCCTTCCCCAAGATGAAACCCTTAGCAAGCATTGTACTTACAACATCTTCAGCCTGATTCGGAGCAATCCCGATAACCGTTTGCTTTTTATCCTTCAAAAGATCATTACAATTTAAGAAACAATTTGAAATACCTCTTTGAAGACAAAGACAGGTACTTAATTTTTAGATGCTTCCATTTCATCATTAAGATCCATCAGACAACATGCAAGATTTCAAATCAAATAACGTAATTCGTTTGTGTGTATAAATTCAAGGGACGACAACAATGGAACACGAGACATTTTATGCTCATATTCATGGGGGAATTACCAGGATTGATGACATTGCTTCAGGCGGAAGATGGTAATTCTCGACCAAAGTAATTGTTACAGACAAATCACCAATTTTTGCTCCCTGAAAGATAGAGATAGGTTAACAAAAAACTAACATGAGTATAAGGTTAAATTAAAAATTTGGTCCCCATAGTTAGAGAAAGTTAGAATTTAGTCCCTATCGTTTGACAAAACCTCATCAATAGTTTCTACGGTTTAAAACCATACGAACTAAGTTGTAATTATAAATCATAGGGACTAAATTCTAAGTTTTTCTAAACCATAAGGACCAAATTTGAAATTTAACCCAATTATAATAATAAAAGAGACCAATGTGCCTAATAAAGGAACATACTGTCAAAAGTATTGCTGTATCAGCTCCTTGAGAATCCTTATAAGTAACATAAGCAACCTGAGTATTTTCAGTTTCTCTACACCAAAAAATAATAACAATAAATAAAAATAGTAAAAATAAGGTTAAAATATCATTTTGGCCCATGTATTTTGAAGTTTGTTCAATTTTAGTCCTTGTCCTTTCAACTGTCCAATTTTAGTCTTATACTTTCAATAAATCTTAAATTTAGTCTCTACTACTAGTGTATTGTCAATTTTTCTTTAAAAAAAAATTATTATCTATTAGCACTTTTACTATAAATTCTGGAAACCTATTTACATATCATGAAAATTATTGTTATTATCAAGCCACTTTCCATAAAAACTAACTTTGAGGGACTAAACTTGAGATTCATTGAAAGTATAGGGACTAAATGAAAGTATGAGATCTAAAATTGAACTCCAAAATACAGGGACCAAAATTGTATTTTAACCTAAAATAATCGAATTCTTCAATATGAGACTTCCAAATAAACCAAGAAGATAGAATAGTATCACTAACCTTTGCATTTCAACATATAGGATTTCACCAGAGAATGAGAAGAATTCTTTGATATCTCTCTCAGAAGTAACTTTTGAGATATTGCTGACCTTGACAGTTCTCATCTACATGAAATTTTTAAAAATTAAAAAGAACCATTAAAAATTATAAAGAAATGCAAGTGTTCTTGTTAAGAATATATTTAAAAGATTATACATGGGTTCACCAATCAACCTAAGGTTTTTTATAAAAGAAAATTATTGGTATTTTCACATGATATTAAAAGCCTAAGGTTATGGATTCTAACTCTAGACCCTAAACTTAGATACAAAAGAAATGCTAAAGGATAAATATAAAAGACTAAAGTATGTCATTCAACATATAAGCTCAAAGGTTGATGGTTCAATCCTTCACCTCTATAACTATAGTACTTAAGAAAATGTTATATCTACAAACTTATTTTTGAGCCAATTCGAGCATATCTTAGTGGATAAGACATCACAATTAGGCAATTACCATTCGAAAACTCGATGGTTCGATCATTCAGTACGTAATGGTTGAACTTCATCATACATATCAATTCATGTGTTTTGGGGTTTGGTAGTGATTAAACAGTTTATAATTTGGATTACATTCAGTTCATCATCAAAGTGAAACATAAACTAAGCTGAGATATAGGTAGCTGATTTGATAAACAGAAAATTAATAACAAAAAGAAAAAAGAAAAGTTAAGCATTGATTTCAGTAATGTAATTTCCACTTCAGTTCAACAAGAAAAGTTAGGATTCAGAGAAGGGATAAAGGAAGAGAGTGTTTTGTTGATAAATTCAAATTGTAAGTGAAATTTTGTCGGGAAGTAATCAGAAACCAGAGATCTTGAAAATGGAAAAACCCTAATTTTGTACATTTCAATTGAAATTTCCCCAAATCGCAATTGACGATCAGAAGAAGAAGAAATACTAATGGTAAACATAAATGCGGCAGATCTGAATCAAAGATTTCACAGGAGAAGAAGAAGAAGAAGAAGAAGAAGAAGAAGAAGAAGAAGAACTTACCGACATTTCTGAAAATGAAAGGAAAGATTAGAGACGGAGGAAGATGATGAAATGATTGAAGAGATCCAGCGGCGGAGAGAAGAAGAGAAGAAATGGTTGAGTTGAGGAAGTTCTGGAAACGGATACGGTTTGATTACAAAGCTTTTTCATTTATTCTGAACAACAAAATTTAACTGTTGACTTTATATATATATATTGGTATAACCGGAGCCAACTAGATGAAATTAAATTTTAACCTTTTTTTTTTTTTTTTTTTTTTTTTTTTTTTTTGTACAATGGAGATTAGGGTTGTTCGAGAAAATCTATGATTTAGAAGATTTGATCGATCCGATTGAAGTTGTAAGTTTTGGATTGGGTTTATCAACTCATTTGGATTGAGATTGCTTTTATTTTAGGGAAAACTTATTAAATTAACGGTAATATGAAAAATGGGCATAATTTGATTTTTTATTTTTTTTGTGTTGTTTATTTGTGGTTCGTACCCGTATTGACACCTGGAACTCATTTCCAAATTTCTATAAAAGAATGGAAAGTGATTGACAAGTGAAGGGTGTTCAATCCAATTGTGTTTGGAAATTAAGTCGATATTGTTATTGTTGTCGTTGTGGTTACCGTTATTATTACTATTACATCATGAGAATTATGAATTTGTTACATTTACCATTATCATAACCATTAAAATTAAATGTGACAGATTCATAATTCTAATTAAACATAATCAAAAGTAATTTAATTATGTTTGCGATTGTGGCCTATTATAATTGATCTATAGCAAAATCTCATTACAATCGATCTATCAATGGAATTCCACTACGATTGCCCAACTTTTGTTATTGATTAGTAAACATTTCCTGAATTCGATTTAAATAAATGAAAACTTTATAGGTTGGGTTGGTCCATGAGTTTACCAAAAATAACATGAATTAATCTGAACTTATTATTAATTTTTAAAAAGATATGTTCTTTTATCTACGGTATAGTTATATGTATTTTTTTTTTTTTTTATTTCATAATTTTTGTGGATTATTTATTCTCCAACAACTCTTGAAAATAATTCTGTTAATAAAGATAGAGACTCAAACCACATACCTCTTGGTTGTTAACCTATCTATATATCACTTGAGAGATATACTATTTTCACCTTTGCTATCCACATATTTAATGTGGGTTGAAAATTACTTTTGGTTTCTAATGCTAGAAATTTTCTCATATTCACCCCACTTTAGTAGTAGTTGTGAGAAAGTTAGATGGTAGTTAGTCATTCTTTAATTTCTTGGATAAAGGTATTGCTTCTTCCCTAGTTCAACTTTTTCATGGGTTGGAAAATTTATTTGAAATAAGGCCTTGTTTATGTATTAGATCAAAATTGGTCCAACCATAATGAATTTCATTCTTTTGTTTCGATTATTATGGGATGGGAGACCGAGATAAAGTCCGAAAATGTTTTTGAACATGTTAAGAACAAGGTTTAGAGGGCTATCCGAAATTGGAAAAGTAAAATGTTCTCTGTGGGTGGAAAATAAGTGTGCTCAAGGCGGTGGTTCAAGCTATCTCTGGCTATTATATGAGTTGCTTTAAGCTGTCGGAAGATTTGTGTAAAGGGTTGAATTATGACGACCCGACTCCCTAGGACTCAAGCTAGGTCGTTACTAAACACATGCATGCATGGAACTTAAAACGACACTCTTTTATAGCGAAATAAATGCTAAAATAATAAAGTAAATTTAAAAGGCCTCAATTAAATTCAAATATTAAAATCGAATGATAGGGTACTCATAGATCATAAATAAAAATAAGTAAGTCTGAAAACAAATCTTAATATTGGGTTTCCAAATAATAAGACTGAAAGTAAAACAAAAAAAACATTAAAGAATTCTTAAAACATGAGCGGAAGCATTAAAACTGTCTCAGTGGCTCGATTATGGATTTTGCTTGCCAGTGCGTTCCTGCTCTTACCTGAAACATTAACATGGGAAATGATGAGTATAAAATACTTAGTAAGTAACTCAACTACTGGGGTCAGATTAGGCATCTATGTCCTCTAGATGCCTACCTCTGGTGGGAAGTAAGCACTCCCCTAGTCTTCATTGAAGGAAATCGAACTCGAGATTTCCATGAGCAGCGAAATAAAGATAATTCCAAATTACAATCATGAAAGAACATTACAAATTACAGTCGTATACAAAACATGCGATTATGCAATCGATATAGAAATTACAGCATGAACAACTACAAATGAACAAGGAGAAATCTCTACGAACATTTGTAGACTCATCTCCATGCTCCTTGCACACGAACGCCCGAACACAACAACCTCGAATGCTCGGACAACACGACCACAACACTGCACGAACACTTCACACTTGTCCTCAGCGATCGCCTCGATCATGAACACTCCAGCAACACGAACGGCCTCCATAAAACCTCGACGATGTCGAGTTGAATATGACACTACCAAGAAGATTACCTTGGTATTCTCGGTGTGAGAATCCAGAGGGTGGACTCTGTTTGAGCTTGGTATGGGGCAGATGAAGGAGGAAAGAACAATCGTGTACACGATTGGGCAAGTGGGAGATGGCTGAAACCTATCACATAGGTCGATGCCCAATCGTTTATCTTTCGTTTAGCTCGGTGTCTGTTGCCTACAAAATACTACACAATCGTTTACTTTGGCCAAGCTGTCGCTTAGTAAATACTGCACAGTCGTTTAACTCACCCAAACCGTCGTTTAGTAAATCTATATTTACTTGACAACTACCATGAGTTTTCTTTTTGTGAGAGAAATCTCAAAACAATCTTTTGTAAAAACTTTTCAATACTTAATGTAAATCATAGTTCTTTTTCTATTCCATGGTACTTAATGTATATCTCATTTATATCAATCCTCCACTAGATGTATCTCATACATTATCCCGATTATATCATATATAATCAAAATACCTCTTGTCAATTTGAACATTTCAAATCAACACCAAGAACTGATCCTCAAATGAATCCATTGAGCTACCAAGGGGACCTTATGGACCTATAGTTCGAAACTCCAACGGTACGTGAATAACTGACTAAACTCTTTAGTCACGGGATCCACCATCCGTTAACTGTCAGGCACTCCACTATAGCTTTGGCACACTGGTCCACGACTGGAGACGTGGTTGGTGCGAGGGAGAAAGAAATGAGGACTGAAGGCTGAACGGTGGCTAGGTGAGGCATGCGGCTGGTCTGAGTGGTGCGAATGGAGGCGAGGGCCGATGAATTTGAGCGGCGACATGAAAGGGGGGTGGGTGGCAGCTGAGGAGAGGGTTTGATGCGAAAGAGAGGGGGAGGAAGAGATTTTTAAAAGAAAATGAAAAATAAAATAAAACAAAATTTTATTTGGTTTTATTTATTTTATTTTCTTTTCTTTTATTCTTTCCTTCTAGACACACAACTACAAATGTATATATATATTTGAAATCCTATCCTCTTCCTCTTCAAAACCAAATTCCAAAATTGAAAATCAAATCCCCAATTTAAATTAAATCTTCAACATTGACTTAAATGTCAAATTAATGCAACGTGAAAATCCAAAGTTTTTCCTTTAAACTACTAAATCTAGAAATGAACAAAATGTCCTCAACTAATACAAAAATCATAAATTCAAATTTACAAACGCACGGGTTGTTACATGAATGCAATGTGTAACCAGTTTTGGTGGGGTACCTCTGAAGAAAAGAAAAAAAATCCACTAGAGAAGTTGGAAACGTCTTTGTGTAAGTAAGCAAGAAGGTGGATTGGGTTTCAGAGATTTTAGAATTTTTAACCAAACCATGTTGGCTAAGCATAGTTGGAACATTGTTAGAAATCCTAATATCTATTGTCTAGAATCTTGAAGGGTCGTACTTTCCTAATGATACTTTCTTAAAGGCAAATCTAGGATCCAACCCCTCCCTTACTTGGAAAGGTATTCTTTAGGGGAGAGATTTGTTTCTCAAAGGATACAGATGAAAAGTTATAAATGGTAGACATATTTTTATTGTTGATGAACCTTGGATCCCCAAGCTTGGGAATCATAAGCCGTGTGTAATAAAAGATGGTTTTACACGAAAGCGGGTGGCAGATTTGATTTCTCCTAAAGTTGCTTGGAATACTAACCTAGTAAAAGAGATGTTCCTTCATCATGATGTAGAAAATATTCTCAACACTCCTTTGGATAGTTGTCTTGGAAAGGATGAGATCATTTGGAGCTTGGATAAAAAAAAAAAAAAAAAAAAAAAAAAAAAAAAAAAAAAAAAAAAAAAAAAAATTCTGTGAAGAGCAAGTATTATTTAGGGAAACACTTAACTGATTCTCTCTTAGCATCTCAATCATCCAAAGGAAAGCTTTCAAGCTTTTGGAGAGCTGTGTGGGAGTCTGATGCGTTGTCCAAGATCAAGATAACAGGATGAAAAATTATTGATAATATCATTCCCACAATACATAATCTTAAAAAAAAAGGATTGTTACCAACTTTTCTTGTCCTTTTTGTAGGATGCATATAGAAACCACATGTCACCTCATGTGGGAATATAAAGTATCTAAGACGATTTGGAATACCTTTTCCCCTCTAATGTTTGTATGTGTTTTCTATGGGCAAGGATTCTTGGTCTTCTAGTGATTATTGGAGTGCTTAAAGAAAATTAATCCTAGAAAATAGTTGGAAAAGATTCTTACTCTTCTTTGGAGTATTTGGAATCAGAGGAACGTGATTTGCTTCGACCATGGATCTTCTGAAGAGAAATTTATTATTCATGTAGTGGAATCTTCGTTAGAAGTTTGTTTTGGGAGGTCTCCTTCTCCCCTTCCCTTCCCCCCTTTCAAGCTTTGTCCGGAGAGGAGTGGATGGAAAGCTCTTAAGGAGGGCCATTGGAAGTTAAATGTGGATGCGGCTTGGTCAAAATTTCACCATAAGGGGGTTTGAGGTGAATTCTTCGTGATCATCTTGGGAAGCCGATTATGGGAGGCTGCAAGTTTTTGAACCACGATGGGGGAGTCAAAGTTTTAGAAGCTAAAACTATGGTGGTTGGCTTGGCTGAGTTAGAAAAGTTGTGGCATGGGCAGAACCCTCCAATAAAAATCAAGTCTGGTTCGTTAAAGATGGTTAAAGTGTTGAATCATTTGGATTCAGATTTGTCTGAAATTGATATTTTTGTGAAGGAGACTCTTAGCCTTGCTGCTGTTGTAAATATCTATCATTTTTGTAAGATCCCTAAAGAGGAGAACAAAGCAACCCATAACTTAACTTCTTTGGTTTCCTCTTCTAGGTCATCTTAGGTCTAGAAAGATGTCTTTCCAGAGTTTGTTATTCTCCTTATTCTTAAGGGGGTTGGTGTGTTTGTTACTTCTTATGTTTCTACGTTTTAAAAAAAATGAGTCTCATTCATGTATCTATTCGTAATGGACCTCAACCGCAAATAGAATAGATTTTTTTTTTAGTTCGTTTACATAGGCAATCTACAATCGTAATTTGATTTCCATTGAGACCGTATATATTAGCACTGGTAATTGAATGGATGTTGTTATGATTACTATAATGCTCTCAAGATATAATTATAAAAAAATACTAAATTTTTTTAACATCTATTATATATAGAAATAAATATGCAGACCAATATCAATTTTAATGTTTACATGCAACAAAAACCATGTGGACGTTAATTGAATGAGATTTATGACATGTGACAGAAAAGTCTAAAAAATCTTCAGTTCACACAAAAATAAGATATCCCACGTAATTATCGATGATAATCAAATTGATCATTATTTGCAATGAAATTATGGATCGAGTTTATGTTTTTCGGCATGGGTCTTTGCTTTCTTATGATTATAAAATGTCAGTGAACACCAAAATTCTTTTAAAAATATGTAATTAATTGAGCTCCACCATTCATATTACATTGATTAATTACAATTCCTTATAGGTATCCTAAAGTTAATGGTATGATTGGAGCCAAATATGGCTAGAAAGAAGGTTGTTTTTATTTCTAAATCGATTTGACACACCAACTAAATATAATTATTAAGAAAGACCCACCTTTAAGTTATCCTTTTCTTTTTCTTCTTTTCTTTAATATGCAAAATATCTAAAAAAGAATAGGGTAAGCTATACATTAATTTAATTTTTATAAAATTTATAATTATGTCCATTTAATCAATAAACGTTAAAAATATGTTGTTTTTCAATATAGAAAAATGAACCAAAACATTTAAAAATATAACAAAATGTCACTTTCTATCCATGATAGACACTTATTGATTACTATCATCTATTGATATGAAAGACTATAACACTTTTCAATATTTAAAAATATTTTTAGCAGTTTAATATTTAAAATAATTTTTTCAAAAAGATTTCGAGTATACTGTTGAATTGTGGAATGTAATGACATCACATGTTATTAGACAAATGTTAGTTTACTTTTACCAAATCTAGAAAAAAAATGTTAAAAAAATGTAGAAACTTGTCGAAGATAAAGTGACATATGCACCACCAATCAATTTATTAAATCTCTTTTATAAATCCCATTGAAAAAAAAAAAAAAAACCCTCATATAATCACAATAAAGTTTGGAGGCATACCAAAGTCTAAAAAAACATTACATAAATTTACAACCACCAAACTTCAAAATCATACACTTAAATCAAATATTAAATTACAAAAATCTCATCTCACCTACGGGAATTTTAATACACCAAAATTCTAATAATGACATCTATACACCCTAAACCCTTATAAAATAAAATTGTAATAGTTAAAAATTCAATAATTAATGACAATACATGTTATAACCATAAAGTTGAATTAGAAAAGAAAATTTTACAATTGGTTTGAATAAATTCAAATACCATGAGAGCAAAATTGTAGTATTGACCATCACCGTAAATTATAGTATTGACTAATCATCACCATAAATTATAGTATTGACTAATCATCACCGTAATTATATTGCATTTACCATCTTAAATGTAGTTCGATTGGTTGATAAAAGGTTGAATCTCGTACCTCATGAAAAACTGTAGCTTGAGCTTGGTTAGATGTTTGAATAACCTTAAAAAGATGAAGAATAAATAAAATTAAAATTAAAAATAAATAAAGAAATAAATAAAGCATGGTGCCGACTATGTTTCACTTTAAGCTTGATTTGCTATTTCACTTGTGGGATTAGTCATATTTTGTCTGTCATATTTCATGTGGAAAAACACAAAGAAAAAGCCTGTTTTCAACTTTCATGATGTATAATAAAGGTGAGAGATAGAGGGCCCCTCTTTTAACAATTACCAAAGACTAAGATGAAACCCCCCAAGAAAAATATCCTTTTTAAAAAAAGAATAATAATAATAATAATAATAATAAAGATTGCCAAATCACCATTATCATAGAGATTGTGACAAAAAGAAGCTCTAAATCTATGGTCACCATAATACAAAAAGAGGAAAGAAAAGAAAAGGAGAAAGTGGGAATGAAAACTTCCATGTAAACACATTTACAAACATTGTCATCAATGATAAATACATACATAACTATGATTCGACAATTGAATGAGATGTACAATAATAGATGTAGTCTGGATGTAATATTTTTTTTTTTTTTTAAATATTCTATTTGTTTATGTAAGTTTTCTCTACCAACTAATCTTATCGATATTGTTAAAAGAAATTGGAGAAGTTGCAAATATAGCACAATGTAAAAGAATTTGCAGATATAGTAAAATTTATATCAACTCTCAGAGTTTATCAGTGATAGACTATATTGCTTATAGATGTCTATCAGTAATCAAGTTGTCTATCGATAAATTTTGCTACATTTGCAATTCTATAAGATTTACTATATGCTTAATTATTAGTCTTAAAAGTGCTACTCACTGCAATTACCCAAAGAAATTAGAAATTCTAAAAATCACGCAGGGGAGGGATTTGAGGAGCATTTTGATCTAGAAATCTGACTTTTATATTGATGATTTCATTTCACTACTAGACATTTCATGAATTATGAGTCAAGGTAAATAAAAATTAAGTAGCATACCATTTGATAGCCACAAGGAAGTTAAAAACGAAGATGGCAAATGTTGCATCTTCATCTTATCAGGAAAATGGAGCTCGGTGAGGGATGCCTTTCCTTCGGCGTTTTCGTGGTTGTGAAGATGAAGGGCTGCTAGTTTTTGTCCCTTCTGTGGACTCTGCAATTGAGATGGTTGATTCCAATTCGCTTGCATTCGTTTCTGGGCTGATTTTGTCCTTCAATGATAAGTTACCGGAGTTCTGGCTCGGAGATACGACAGTTCCAATGCTCTGGTCCTTGAGCTTTGAGTTCACAGAAACCTGATGTTTTTGCCGCATTTAAATTGTTAACAATCTGTGTAATGTGATATGTGTTATGTGATAATAAAATTGCTTAGAAAATGGTATTAGTTAGTCCAATCACTACTGAGTAACAGAGTTGCGACAAGGTTTTTATATTTCTATACCTTGCAAGCGATTGAACAGAAGCGATGAGGATCATGTATATGTCTACCACAGTCTTCACAAGGACTACCGGACTTCGTCTTCGGTGATTTCGTGTCGATGGATTGACTACGGGCATTTAGATGAACAGCTACTTTACCATTTACTTTATATGGCTGCAGAATCAAGCAAATGGGGCTTCAAGTAATTAGGCAAAGAGATTATAATGCAATAGAAGAAAGGCAAAATTAACAGATAGCAAACAAACTCTATTCCTATTTCTAAAACTGGATCAAATTAACAAATATCGTATATTCACCCATTCAAATTGGTAAGAATCAAAATCAAGCTTGTGAGATTTCCTCAAGAAAATATCATTTCCGATTCGATTGTTAGTTACTAGTGCTCAAAAACCAGATAAATTTGACTAACGAACTATGAAAAAAAAGTAAATATATCTCAGATCTCGATGATATCAACTACATAAAAGCAAAAAGATCAGCAACAAAAGGATTGAATTCAGGAATCTTTTCTATGAAAGACGATTAAATCGATATCTTACAGGTAGTTGTAATAAGGGGAAAGAATGTATTATACATGAATCTCTGAACAGCAAAATTGTTTCTCCATGTCCTGAACGCGCACAACTTCATGATACACATATTTCCAGATTTGAACCTGCCGATGAAGATCATGGACTGTACAATTTTTGCAGAAGCTAACACTACAATCAATACAGAATCCACTTTTCTTATTTCCCCTGAGATTAGGATGTAGATCGCAAGAAGTGTAGAATTTCGTATTCAAAAGCGTACTAAGCCAGTTCGATTCCATTTTTCTTCACTAAAAAACTCGCATAGTTACAACCTACAGAATCAAAAGAAAATCATCTGGTTCTTAAAAAACTGCATACAAATTCATAGTCGAACTAATTAATTTAACATTCATTCAATTACCGAGCTCAAATGAAATACACTACGTCACTACACAATAAAACAATCAATCGCATACACATCCACAAAATCTTCGTAAGAAACAGTAAACAAGTGGATTCAATAGTCAGAATCAACCAAAAATGGAAGAAAATAGTTGAAAAGATACGTAATTACTGAAAAATACTAAAATGCTTACAGATTCTTCCGATTGAAGACCGAACTGAAAGGCTGAATAAACCAAGCAAAAATTGGATTCAGCTCAGCAAATGGAAGAAGAACAAAGAAGAAAAACGAAGATTAAAGTGAAAATGGAAACAAAAATCATTACAATTTTTCTCCGTTCTTGTTTGAAGAACAAAAATCTATTGGGAGTGTTTGTTTGTGTATATATTTTGCACTCATTAGGCAAGAGACGATCGACATGAAGGTGAAGGCATGCTGGCCGTTGGATTGCGACCGAATCCGACGGCCAAGGGTAAAGATCTTTTATGTTTTTTTTTTTTTTAATTACTCCTTAGTCTTAGAAAGTTGTAATCTAAAAGTACCTTGCCTATTCTCATTGACATTGCCAATTCGAGTTTAATTCAACCGTTACTTAAAATATATATTCTCGATTAAAATGTCAAAAGTTTGAATATTCCTACTACTAATGAAAGTTGCTTAAATTGATAACTTTTTATTAGCAAATATTGGAATTAATTGATGATAAATTATATCATGAAATTTATTATAAAAAATAAGTGTATATGTTTGGACATCCTTACTTTCTCGTATGGGTTGTAGGTTTAAATTTTTGTCTCACATCTAAGGTAATATTCTAAAATAATTTTTTTAGTACAACAATTACAAAAATGAAAACCGAACCTCTAATTTCAAATGCAAGAGTGCATGTTAATTACACTAAGTTAAACTAGCATTAGTCGTCAATTTAAAAAGTTGGTTGAAAGTTTAATATATCAAAGGTAATATTTAAAGAATTCCATCACGAGACATAAAGAAGAGAAGAAATTTGCTCCTCTAATTTTTTTTTATTTTTGCAAGACCATACACAAGAACATTGTGGCACCTTCGAACATGGGAGAAAGAGACAACCTCAATCTTTCAAGTAAATTTAACCTCCTCACTAAAAAAAGAAACCTTTTGATATCCATTATTCCTCATTAAGTAATTTGACCACCTCCAAAAAATCAGATTCGACAAAAAAATGGGGCTAATGTCAATTGAAAGAGCACTCTTCATGGTAGTACAAATAGCTTAAGTCTCGAGAACTTTGACCTCCCAACAATTAGATATGAATACCAAAAGCGCACGGTGAACATGACCCAAATAATCACAAAGCACTCACCCCAAATCCCTTGTATGACTATCAAAATTTCAAGTAGTATCTGAGTTCAACTTCCAGTGGACCTCGGAGGAGGGAGCACCCTCCAAAAGCAAGGGAAAAGATATATATTAATATATCTATTTGGTAACCATTTGCTTTTTGAAAATTATGCTGGTTTACTTTTAATTTCTTATTATGAGTTTCATCTTATCTAAGTAAAAAAGTTAAATTCTTACTAAATTTTTTTTAAAAAAATAGCTTTTTACAAACTTTTTTTTTAATTTTAAAATTTCGTTTGACTTTTAATAAACATCGGTAGAAAATAGAAAAGAGACCTCAAAGTGAAAAGAATATTTATAAGCTTAATTTTCTAAAAAAACTAAAAATTCAAAATTGATTCCTCTCCTTGAAATTTTATATCTTCACAATTATTAATTAATTGATGAAGGGCGCAATGTAAATTCTCAAAACTTGAAGGTCTAAATTGAAATTTTGTTAGAATTGTACGGATGAACTTGAAAACAACCAAACATAATTATATATATATATATTTCAAATAAATGTGAACGCGCACTTTTCGGTCGTGTGGGGCCGGAAAGACGGTGACACGTGGCGAGAAATGAGACGCTGATAGTGATTTTGAACGCCGAAAAATACCCGAGATTTTAGGACGTGGAATTTCCTTTGACATGCGGCCGGAACTTTTGCGGTTGGATTTTAATTCCTTATTATTAAATTAAATTATTATTTCTTATTGTCTCTGTATGGAATTTTTTACTGTTTAAAGAATAAAACATATGTTAAATTGAAAGTGAAAGGTAAATATAATAGAAATAATTAGAGATATTCTTTTACTCAAAAGAATTAAATACATAACAATAACTAATGTTGGTTGTAAAAAAAAGAATAATTAAAGATGATGTAATATTCTTAAAAAGAAACAAAAAGTGAAAAGTGATGTGGTGAAATGGTAAAAATTCAAGCCACGTTTAAAAGTAAAGAAAATTGTTGTATTCATAATAGAATTATATGATGGGTCAATTATAATGAGTTTAATCGCAAATGTAATTGGACTGCTTTTAATCGTGTCTACTGAAAGTTATGAATTTTTGTCTCATTTACAATTACTGTAATCGTTACCTATGAAGGGTTCACCGTTACCGTTACGGTTACCATTATTGTTATTGTTCAAAAGAAAAAATTATGAATTTTGTCACATTTACTGTTATTGTAACCGTTACCTATGATGGTCAAATAATAACAGTAACTATAATAGCAGATGTGTAAAAAATCATAATTTTTTCTCTTGAACAGTAATAATAATGGTGAAAATACAATGTAATTTCTAGATACAATTGAATTGAACATGCTCCATTGGTCAAGCAATTTTAGTTTTGTGATTACAGATTTGGAAGTGGACTCCATGTATCAGTACAGATACAGAGCATTAGTAAACAACACCAAAAATAATCAAATTAGCTCACTTTTGACATTGTTGTTGATTTATTACCTTTCGACTAGGGTAAATGTGGCCTTAAGTTGTACATGTCATATATTTTAAAGTAAAATGCACTTTTGATCCCTGAGATTTGAAGTTGGCATCTATTTGGTGCCTGAAATTTCATAATAGATACTTGAATCTCTGGAGTTTGAAAAATAGTTCTCGTTTGATGACCAACAGCTGTTAAATTGTGATGATTTGGCCAATATATATTATTTCAATGTTATTTTTTTTTTCTAATAATATGACATTTCCTTTCTTCTCTAATATCATCCTTATAAATTTGGAAAAAGTTTTGAGATCTCCTTCATTTCAGGTTCACTTTATTTATTTATTTTTATTTATTATTATTATTATTTTTTTGTAATAAATCTCAAATACTCCTTAATTTGTAATATCTCCTTCATCTTTTTTTTTTTTTAATTTAATAACTCTCAAACACGAAAAAAAAAATGAAAGCAACAACAGAATAATGAGAAGAAAGATAGAGGCTCAGGAGGGGAGAGAAGAAAAAAAAATACCACATAAGCAAAAGTTAATCATAAAATAATAAAATGTGTCATCTTGTTTTAAAAATTGATATGCCACATCATCTTTTCCTTAGTCAACTACCACATGAATTAAAATGTTACTTTTTAAACCTCAAGGACCAAAGAAAAATTAAATCTCACTCTAAATAGAGTTTATTTAAATTAATAAAAACTTTTTCTAAACGTATGTCCAATTAAGTAAATGAATACACTTTTTATTAACAAGTATTTTAAACAAGAAATTCATGGAAATAAATCAACCAAAAGTAATCAAGAAATTAAATATATCACTTTTAAGCACCAAATTAATTATATGATAAATGATATGAAAATTTAATAACTACCAATCAAAATAAACCAATATGAGCAATTAATTAAAAGAATAAAAAGTTGCATGCAATAAAATGTAATAACAAAAGTTAATTAGAAAAATAAATTTGAGGAGAAGGATAGAGAAATTGCATGATTTTATATTGGTTCGACACAACCCAACCTACATCTATTTCCCAAGCTCCTCTTGAATATGTCACTCAAACTTTGACTTTTTCACAACTTAGAGTCAAAATGCTACTGAAGAACTGTGAGGTCCAATGCGAAAGCGAGGATCGGTCCCAATTTTAATTTCACAAAATACAAAATTACAAAGAAAAAAAGAAAAATATGCATTTTGGATTAATTACAACATGCTAAGAAAAAGATTAGAGAAGAAATTAGGGTTAAGTCACACTTATCCTTGAAACCAATAATTCTTCACAATCTCCTCTCCACAAACGTTCACGAATAAAAAATCAAAATGGCCACCATGTCACATCCCACCCAGATTACCCTTTAAACTTGGATAGAATGGTGACTACAGCAGTTACCAACCCTTTTGCTGGCACTTACCGCCTAACTATCCTGTTAACCTTTACTCAAACCTAAATACATATATATCATCAATATACCAACAAATTAACTCGGAACTTAACACATTTACATTACAGGGTTTTGCAACATTGTTCATACATGAATATTACCACTTAGTGAGCCCCATCTAGTATACTAGTCACCAGACAGACACATGTGTACTAACTAACGCAGGTCTTTAATTACGCTTCCTTCAACCTGTTTCTTTGAGTGGCAGAGCAGCAGTAGAATAGTCTTTTGGGAATTGACCGCTACCTGAAAGAAAATATTTGAAAACGTGAGCTAGAAGCCCAGTGAGTGACTTAATAAAAAATATAAATCTCATACTCAAAACCGGAAACTTGAAACCATAATATTGAAACTAAAGTATACCAAGCAAACGTGTACATAAAACCTTTAAACCACCATTAAACATCATTATTCCTTAGTTGAGAACGAGCATACATAGCTCTAGCTCCCAATGTCTGTTACCGGCCAAGAGACTCATACTTCGGCCTCCCTTTGCTGGTATATAGCCTAGGAGACCCATACTTCGGCATCTCATTCGGAACTACCTACGACACATGGGGTTTTCTATGTACCGTCAACACCTTAGGTACATTTACTCAAATACCTTCCTTACCTTTAGTATCCCTTTTCATTATGTTTAGGAATACCAACACATGTATGACAATCTTAGGTATTTAAAACATAGTACATCAAGCTTCATTCAACCTTAGCTTTAACCCTAACGCATGCTTCATACTTTATAAAATAATTTGACTTAAATCATGTTGAACTAGCTTGTAAAAACTATCAGCATGCGTTATATATGGAAAACATACTTGAAAAACTCATACATTAGTAACATCATGCGTTGATAACATTCATAAGCATTAACAATTCCAAACTATCCTTCTAGCCTAGGAGAAGATATGACTGCCCTTATCCATAGTTGAGAGTGAACTATTAGACCTAACCCTCAATGTCAACCTTGGTTGGGGAGAACCCTTTTGCTCAATCCCTCGACGTCGTATTACCTACGTGCACGTGGTTATAGCTAAGTACCATCATACCTTAGGTACTCGACTAAGATACCTTCTCATTGTCCTTCAGTATCCTTAGGATACCTTCTCATTGTCCTTCAGTATTCGTCATAAACATTTAGTTGAAAGGAACCTTCTCATTGTCCTTCAGTATCCGTCATATAACTAGTTATAAACATAGTTGAAAGGATACCTTCTCATTGTCCTTCAGTATCCGTCATAAACATTTAGTTGAACACTAAGGCTTAGTGCTTAAATCATCATACTAGCTCATCCATCATATTGGTTCATCATAAAAATGGAGTTACTTAAACATACTGATAGTATTTGGATAAGATAACATATCTAAATCATGTCAATTCCATGGAAAACATGCTTTACTTAACATGAAAAATAGTTTCACAAATATGTTGCTTGGCAATCCATTTAAAACTTAGCATGGGAAATATCTTCAAGAAATCATAGTTTCTAAATCATTAAAACAGTAAGTCATCACATAGTCACTCACAGTTCGTTGGCCTCTTAACGGGTTATACACCTTTCCTAGCTCTTCTTGGACTGAAAGGACACAACTCCCAGTTAAACTACTCGGAATTCTTAGCAAAATACCTCAAATAGTTCATTTGCTAAAGGAACTTTCATCAACAAAGACAGCTTTATTAGCGAGATCCTTCTCATGAGCGAGATCATGAGATCCTCATGAGCGAGATCAACGAGATCCTCATGAGCGAGATCAAGCTTTTCTTGGCAAACTGTCATCCTAGTGATACTAACCTTACCAACGAGATTTAGCCAAATTTTTAGCGAGATTCCCTCTTAGAGCGAGATCCTCATCACAAAATTAGCGAGATTTCCTTCATTAGCGAGGTCCTCAGCTCAAAATTAGCGAGATTTCCTTCATTAGCGAGATCCTCTTTCTCCATATGAGCTGTTTGCTTGTTCTTCCCAAGCAGCTGTCTGCTTATGCACAACTTATCTGTTACAATTTCAAAAATTCATAACTCAAAATCCAGTCCTCTTTCGAAGAAACTTCCTTCTACAAACATGTTTAGAATTTAGTTATCAACATTATCTTAAAATTTCAGCTCAAAATTTCTCGTCCTTTAATCTGGAGATTCAAAATTTCATCATTGGCCTCAATTCAAACAGCTGCCTACTTGTTCAACAATTTCCAGTTCAAACTTCAAAATTATATAACTCGATTTCCAGGCCTCATCTTAAAAAGTTTCATTCTACAAGATTTTTTTATAACTGAGTTAACAATATTTTCTCAAATTTTTAGCTCAAAACGCTTCGTAATTCGTCTTGAAGCTTCAATTCTTCACTGATGGCCTAGATTCACCCGAAAAACGAACCCTTCGTCTTTATTTTGCTCTTTCGGCCTTATTCTAGCGAGTTTTCCTTTCAGCAGCCCAACCACAGAAAACAGACACACAAAGCTTTCGAATGTCACTAGAATTATACAAATAGCATAAGTAGTTTGTCCAAACCGACCCAATGAACTCAATCTTCATACTTATATTACCGCCCAAAATCCAGCATGACTCTCCTTGTGCCACCTGGCCCACTATTGGTGATGAAGGGCTAGAATTTAGCAAATTTCCTTTTGCTAACTTCACTCACAATATTACTATAGTACCATACCTCATTAGATTCATATACTTATTATGCATTCTATCATCAAGCATGACCTTCCTTAGCCTAGCGAGTTTTGTCCTACTTTTACACTTAGCTACCCAAGAGCCTATTTCTTCTTGATTACATCTTCTACCCTTCCTATGGCATGACTTCATTTAGCTCATTAGAAGATATCACATTACTTACTCTTACTTGAAGTAATTAGGGTTCGGGTCTTACAAATTTTTCCCCCCTAAAAGAAATTTCGTCATCGAAATTTGCTCGAACCTACTTATAACTTAGACTTTGACCACATCCTTTGGTTGTACATTTGCAACCTTCCTTCTTTCTTTGTACTATAACATTTCCCATCTACAACTTACCATACTGTATTCATAAGGTTTTCTTATCTGTACTAGTTCCTAGCTTAGTTACAATTCAAACTTCGAGCTATTACCTGGAACATCAATAGATCTGGACCTTTTCCTTTTTGTCTTCTGTTGACCATTTTGTTCCTTACTTTTATACTCAACGTACCCCTGGTATATTTCGAGCTCACTGTTTGTCACACTCTCTTCCAAATTACCCTTTGAATCTAAAAGAGGATATGACTGCGGTAGTTACTAGCCCTGCTGCCAGCACCTATCACCATAGCCTTCTAATCTAAATGCCAACCCGATAAACATTAATAATGTGTGCATATGGTATGCCTCCTTAAGATTCTACAAAATATTATATAAACACATGCATACAGCCATGATATGTCATCTAAGGGGAGAAATATTCACAGATGGGCCCAAACATCTCTAACAAAGCCCTAGTCCCTCTCAAAACATGTGTACATAAATAGATCATCAACCTAAGTCTTCTTAATAAGTCGAGTCTTCAGGTGGCAAGCAGCAGCTGTCTGACCGGCCTATATGAGGACTCATAACCTTCGGCCCTCCCTTGCTGGTATATACCTAGGCAGACCCATCTTCGGCATTCATTCTATACTACCTTCGACTCATGCGGGTTTATATAGGTACATTACTCAAATACCTTCCTTACCTTTAGTTATCCCTTTCATTAATGTTGTTAGGATATAAACACATGTATGACAATCTTAGGTATTTAAGAACATAGTACATCAAGCTTCATTCAACCTTAGCATTTACCTGCATCTATCATATTATAAAATTAAATCTTGACTTAAATCATGTTGAACAGCTTGTAAAACATATCAGCATGCGTTTATATTATGGAAAAATACTTGAAAACTCATACATTAGTAACATCATCGTTGAATACACATTCATACTATATAAAATTCCAACTATCCCTTCTAGCTAGGAGAACGATAATGACTCCCTTATCCATAGTTGAGAGTGAACTATTAGACCTAACTCATATTCAACTTTGGTTGGGGAGAACCCTTTTGCTCAATCTCGACGTCGTATTAACCTACGTGCACGTGGTTAATAGCTACAGTACATCATACCTTATAAACATCATTATTCCCTAGTTGAGAACGAGCCTAAATGCTCTAGCTCCCAACGTTTATTACCGACCAAGAGACCCATACTTCGGCCTCTTATTTAGAACTGTCTACGTGCACGTGGCCATATTAAGTACCATCATACCTTAGGTACTTCCGCTCAGATACCTTCTCAAACCTGTCCTTTAGTATCGAGCTACTATGATACCTTCTTAAATGTCCTTCGGTATCAAGTTGATCAGGTACCTTCTTAAATGTCCTTCGGTACCAGAGTATTTTGTATCATCAAGTCAAGTTCTGTTGCCTACCGTCTACACAAGAACTCATTCTCTCATAGCCTTCCTCTAGGAAGCATATTTTAACATTAGAACTTAACTGTTGTAATGACTACATGACATACCTTGGCCTGTGCTACACATATACAAGCCGGGGAACATGCGTTAAGTTATTCTCCATCTACTTGTTGTTTGAGAAAGTATAAATTCATCACTAATGTCACTGTAACTTACTTGATTTTATATGCATAAGTATTGGAGACATTAATTCACTTAGTCACTCACCGCTCGTCAAGCTCTTAATGGTTTATACGCCTCTTCTAGCTCTTCTTGGCCTGAAAGGACATAATTCCCAGTTAAACTACTTAGAATTCTTAGTAAAATACCTCAATTAATTCATTTATTAAAGGAACTTTCATCAACAAAGATAGCTTTACTGGCGAGATCCCCATGAGCGAGGTCAGCGAGATCCTCTAGAGCAATACCAGCGAGATCCTCTAGAGCGAGATCAAGCTTTTCCTCGCAAACTTTCATCCTAGCGATACTCACCTTTCCAGCGATATTCAGCCCAATTCCTACTGCTATTTCCTTCTAGAGCGAGATCAGTGAGTCTAGAGCGAGATCAGTGAGATTTCCTCTATAAGCAAGATCCTCATCCCCATATCTCATTATAACTCCCACGGTGAACTGGTTGTTTGTTCATCCCAAGCAGCTGTTTGCTTATGCACCAATTCCCTATTATAACTTTAAAAATTCATAACTCAAAATCCAGAGTTCTTTTCAAGAAACTTCCTTCTACAAACTTGTTTAGAATTGAGTTAATTTCTTACCTTAAAATTTCAGCTAAAAATTCCTTGTAGTTTGGCCTGGAACTTCCAATCTTCACCTCAGGCTCTGATTAACCCAAGATTCTGCCTCTTTTGTACTTTCTTCACTTCTTGTTCTTCTCCTTGTGCAATCTTCCTCCGACAAGACAACCTCGCAAACTAGATTCTCTCAGTTTTCGAATGGCACCGATTTCACTAAATTTTCTCATGTCAATTGCCGAAACCTTGCTTTTGAAGTTCTTCTTCCAAAAACTTCCCACCGCCTCTAGAGTTCAAGGGTTAACTGCCACGTCACCCCTCATTTAATATGTTTTTCCTTCCCTTCCATCATAACTCCTATAAACAAACATGAATTGCTATTTAGTAAATATATAATATAACATTCCTTTGGCTAAACATGGTTATCTAGGAAACCTAGAGTTCAGGGTTTACAATCATCCCCCCCTTAAAAGAAATTTCGTCCTTGAAATTTACCTGATATGTCATTTAAAGAGTTGAGGATATCTCTTCCTCATTTGCTCTTCAGGTTACTAGGTAGCTTCCTCGATTCCATGGTTACGCCATAGCACCTTCACTAAAGGAATCGTCTTATTTCTGAGTACCTGGTCTTTCCTATCCAAAATCTCGATGGCCTCTTCCTCGTAAGATAAATATTCTTTGAGCTGTATCGGTTGTGTTGCTAGTATGTACATAAGATCATGCACGTATTTCCTTAGCATCGACACATGAAATACGTCGTGAATACGAGCTAGCTCCATCAACAATTGCAACCTATAAGTTGCTGGACCAATCCGTTTCACAATTTCATATGGTCCGATGTATCATGGACTTAACTTCCCTTTTCTCCCAAACCGGAGAATTCCTTTCCATGGGGATAGCCGAAGAAATACCCGTTCTCCGACTTCAAATTCTAGTTCTCTTCTTTGCTTATCAGCGTAGCTCTTCTGTCTTTATCGCGAGCCGCCTTAAGATTATCCCTAATAAGTTTCACATTCTCTATTGTTTGTTGAACCAATTCTGGACCCAATAATTGTCGTTCTCTGACTTCGTTCCAACATACTGGGGTCTTGCAAGGTCGGCCGTACAATGCTTCATAGGAACCCATTCCGATATTAGAATGGTAGCTATTGTTGTATGCAAATTCAATCAACGGTAAGTGTGTATCCCAACTTCCTTTGAATTGTAATACATAAGCTCTTAACATATCTTCTAGTGTCTGTATAGATCTTTTCGATTGTCCATCTGTTTGTGGATGAAAACCCGTACTAAAATGCAATTTAGTGCCCATAGCCTTCTGTAAACTAGGCGAAAATTTTGAAGTGAACCTCGAGTCCCGGTCTGACACTATTGACACTGGAGCTTCATATTGACTGATTATCCTATCCACATAAATCTTAGCTAGATAGTCTAGTGTAAAAGTAACTTTTACTGGTATAAACTTGGCCGTCTTGGTTAGTCTATCGACTATTACCCAAATGCCATCACATCCTGAGGGTGTCTTAGGCAATCCAAATAGGAAGTCCATTGTCACATGCTCCCACTTCCACTTAGGCACTGGAAGTGGATTGAGTAATTCTGCTGGTCTTTGTCTATCAGGTTTTACTTGTTGACAGACTATACATCGATCCACATATTCTGCTATGTCTCTTTTCATCCCAGGCCACCAGTACGACTTCTTCAAAGTTCTATACACCTTGGTTCTACCTGGATGCATGGCATAAGTGGAACTATGTGCTTCCTCTAGAATGGCTTGTTTAAGCTGTAGCTTGTTAGGCACACACATTTTCCCTTCCTTTTCTAGTACAATGTTTGTTCCCAGTTGAAAGTTAACCTGATGCCCTTACTTACATCATCAACAATCTTCTAAAGATCAGGGTCTTCCAACTGATCCTACTTAAGGTTTTCTACTAAGGTCGGCCTTATCCGAAAAGTAGCTATCATTCCTCCTGATGATTCCACTAATAAGGCGGTTCTAGAATTCTTGAACTCCTGTAATAGCATTCCTCTTATTGAACTAATAATGGCCTTGGGTCCCGAGGATTTCCTACTTAGTGCATCTACTACAACATTAGCCTTACTAGGGTGTTACTTGATGGAACAATCATAATCTTTAATCAATTCAATCCATCTTCGTTGTCTTAGATTCAACTCATTTTGATTAAAGATATATTTTAAGCTTTTGTGATCTGTAAATATTCTGCAGCGCTCTCCAAACAGGTAATATCTCAACAACTTCAGAGCCAAAACAACTGCTGCCAACTCCAGATCATATGTAGGATAGATGCTCTAGTGTTTCTTAAGTTGACGAGAGACATATGCAACCACCTTTCCATCCTGCATCAACATACATCCCAATCCTTGTCGGGATGCGTCACAATAAATCTCAAATTCCTTACCTGGAATAGGCAAGGTAAGCACTAGTGCTGATACTAATCTCTGTTTCAGCTCCTGAAAACTATGCTCACACTCCGACGACCATTCAAATCTCATGCCTTTCTTGGTTAGGTTCGTCAACGGAAGAGCTAACTTAGAGAAACCCTCCACAAATCTCCGATAATAACCTGCCAAACCCAGGAAACTGCATATCTCTGAAATAGTCGTGGGTCGTTTCCAATTAACTATTGCTTCTGTCTTCTGGGCATCTACACTAATGCCATCTGTTGAAACTAGGGGTGTTCAAAAAACTCGGTAACCCGACCAACCCGAACTACCCAACCCAAACCACAAAGGTTGGGTTGGGTTAGATTTTATTTTGGGTTGGGTTGGGTTGGGTTAAAAAATATTAAATTCGGGTTGGGTCAAGGGTTACCCCATTTCAGGGTCGAGTCGACCCGACCCGAATATAATATATATATATATAATATATAAGAAAAAAAAAAAATAGTCAAATTAAAAAACAACAACAAGGGGGATGCCACAGCCTGAGATCAAGGCATCAAAGCAACAAAGCACAAGCAAAGGCAGAGCAATAATTCCACAAACAAAGGCAAC
>NC_052355.1:18536074-18607772 GCF_009727055.1 Benincasa hispida | reverse complement strand
CTCTTTGGTTGGTTAACTGTCTGGGAGGTTGGTTGTTGTGCTGTCGGGACGTCCCTCTTGAAATGCCCTATTTGTCCACATTGAAAACATACCCCTCTACAACTATAGCATGCCCCAAAATGCCTCTTGCCACAACTAGGGCACGTCGGTCTCTTGTCTGTGCTGGCTATCGACTCACCAGCTCGTGGCATCTCTGATCGACTAGTTGCACTAGCCGAGGGTCTCGTTTTTCTTTTCTTGGATCTTTGCCGACTAGTTCCCCTGAATTGGCTTCCACTAGTCTAAGTTGTAACTGGAGGTCGGGAACATCTGTCTCTAGGCCCTACTACTGCCTCACTACCTCTTGGCAACTGCTCATCATCTGCCAAACTTCGCTCAACTCGTGTTGCTGTTTCTACTAACTGGTTAAAATCTAGCCAATTAGCCATAGACGTCACCAGAGTTCTAATTTCTTTCCTTAAACCCTGTTCAAACTTCCTACATCGATTTCTTTCCTCAGCAATTATCGGTAGAGCGTATTGCGATAACTCTATAAATTTCTTCTCGTACTCTGCCACTGACATCGTTCCCTGCGTTAGTTTGAGAAACTCATCCCTTTTCGCATCTCGGAACGAGCTGGGGTAGTACTTGTCTTCAAAGGCCTTCTTGAACTCAGGCCATAACATCGCATCTGTACTGGCTCGTCTGGCGGATATCACTTTCCACCATTTCTCTGCTTCTTTATGTAATAGGAAAGTGGCTAGCCCTACTTTCCTGTCCTCTGGACAACTCATAACATTGAAACATTTTTCAACTATATACAGCCATAACTTGGCTTCAGCTAGGTCTGCTGTACCTTCAAATGTCACAGCCCCTAGGGCTTTAAACCTCTCAATACCATATTTCTTCTCTGGATCAGCTCGTACGGAGCCCACACTGGCTGCTAATCTCTACACTATCTTGTCAAAAACTACATCTTCTAGCTGAGAATCTGCCCTTGCCTAGGGAGTACTAGACTCTCCCTCAGACATTGTTTCCTGACCCATTGGATCATTCACCTTCTTTTTCTCACTAGGTAGGTTCTCTCTAACCTCCGAGCCCCTATTGGTAGGGTCAGTATTCCTGCCACCTGTCTGCTTACTCGATCTGCCACATTGCCTCGACATTTCCCCTAATACAATGTACATATGTTAGGGACTCGTACTTAGGGACTTAGACTTATGCATGAACTTCCCCTCTCATTCCCAAAACCTTATGCTCTGATACCAACTTGTCACACCCCCTCCCAGATTACCCTTTGAATCTAAAAGAGGATATGACCGCGGTAGTTACTAGCCCTGCTGCCAGAACCTACCACCTTAGCCCTCTAATCTAAATGCCAACCTGATAAACATCAATAATGTATGCATATGGTATGCCTTCTTAAGATTCTACAAAATATTATATAAACACATGCATACAGCCATGATATGTCATCTAAGGGGAGAAATATTCACAGATGGGCCCAAACATCTCTAACAAAGCCCTAGTCCCTCTCAAAACATGTGTACATAAATAGATCATCAACCTAAGTCTTCTTAATAAGTCGAGTCTTCAGGTGGCAAGCAGCAGCAAGATCAACCCGGAGGAATCTGACCGCTACCTGAGAAGGGAAAACACAGAAGTTCTGTGAGCTTAAAGCCTAGTGAGTGACTGTAAAATCCTATAACATTATGCATTACATTACTGTAAACATGTAAATATATTAACAAAGGTTTCAAGCAATTGTCTCTAAATGTAGCTTTAAACTATTCTTAGATATCATTAAACATCATTATTCCCTAGTTGAGAACGAGCCTAAATGCTCTAGCTCCCAATGTTTATTACTGACCAAGAGACCCATAATTCGGCCTCTCATTCAGAACTGCCTACGTGCACGTGACCATACTAAGTACCGTCATACCTTAGGCACTTCCGCTCAGATACCTTCTCAAACCTGTCCTTCAGTATCGAGCTACTATGTACCTTTTCAAATGTCCTTCGATATCAAGTTGGTCAGGTACCTTCTCAAATGTCCTTCGGTACTGGGGTATTTTGTATCATCAAGTCAAGTTCTGTTGCCTACCATCTACACAAGAACTCATTCTCTCATAGCCTTCCTCTAGGAAGCATATTTTAACATTAGAACTTAACTGTTGTAATGACTACATGACATACCTTGGCCTGTGCTACACATATACAAGCCGGGGAACATGCGTTAAGTTATTCTCCATCTACTTGTTGCTTGAGAAAGTATAAATTCATCACTAATGTCACTGTAACTTACTCGATTTTATATGCATAGGTACTGGAGACATTAATTCACTTAGTCACTCACCGCTCGTCAAGCTCTTAATGGTTTATACGCCTCTTCTAGCTCTTCTTGGCCTGAAAGGACATAATTTTCGGTTAAACTACTTAGAATTCTTAGTAAAACACCTCAATTAATTCATTTATTAAAGGAACTTTCATCAACAAAGACAGCTTTACTGGCGAGATCCCCATGAGCGAGGTCAGCGATATCAGCGAGATCCTCTAAAGTGAGATTAAGCTTTTCCTGGCAAACTTTCATCCTAGCAATAGTCACCTTACCTGCAATACTCAACCCAATTCCTAGCGAGATTTCCTTCTAGAGCGAGATCGACGAGATTCTCTAGAGTGATATCAGCGAGATTTCCTCTATAAACAAGATCCTCATCCCCATATCTCAACTCCCACTGTGAACTGGTTGTTTGTTCATCCCAAGCAGCTGTCTGCTTATGCACCGATTCCCTGTTATAAATTTAAATATTCATAACTCAAAATCTAGAGCTCTTTTCAAGAAACTTCCTTCTACAAACTTGTTTAGAATTAAGTTAGCTTTCTTACCTTAGCTTTTTAAGAAACGTCTTCTCATGCAGTTTGTCTGGATAACAAGGATCCGTCATAGGTGAACCTCAGGTGAAAACCTTGGATAAAATGAATTTGAGCTCATCGGCTTCTATTTATAGAGTTTGGATCGCTGACAGCATTAATTGGACTGCTCTAAGTCTGACGTCGGCGCGTTAGTCCTTTTTGAACCTCTGCCACCAACGGCGTGGTAGGTGAAATGTCAGCATCAACTTTGGATTTTCTCGAGGTAGATGTGTCGATGCGTTCATTCCACCAACTTTGCATTAATCCCATTAAAATGCGTTGTCGCGTAGCCGTAGTCATTCAATGACCGCAACTCTACCTGATGACCGCTATCGCTTGACGACCGCAATTCCCATGCGATGGATGCATACGACTAATTACCGCAACATCCATGCATTGATCGAGGCGTTTGCCTTGCGATGGAGTGTTTCTCCGCATGTAGTCGTCTATGCGATGCTCCGGTTTTCGCGTTTGCGTTCATTTCCTGCATTGGCTACAAAAATAGAACATTGAACGCATAATTAACACAAAGTAATGGGTTAGCTGAGATTCGACATGCTGATCGACGCAAACTCTTTTTCTCATGAATTCCTAACATGATCGCCGCAATTTCTGCCTAGCAACCTTCATAATTCTAAGAAAAAGGACTAAGATGACATGCATGTTGACAGGCATAATTGTGATGATTCTAAATAAGCATATGGACAGTGATGTATGATGGATTAAACAAGCTCATGTTGCCATAAACCTGATTACTTGAAAGATGAAAATGGAATGTGGATGATGTGTTATGCTTATTCAGACTTTATGCGATACTACTTCTAGATGTATGCGTTATTAATGGAATGCTTGTAGTATGTTATGCGTTGTCACAAGTTTCCTTGCATTGGAACCAAGTATAATTTCATTGCAAGTTTCTCGGAATGAACTGAGGTCGAACACAGGGATTGCATAGTTAATGCGTTACATTCGTGATATATGCGACCGGGGGTTTTTCAATTAATAAAAGTTGTGTTTATACAGGTATTTAAAGTTGCGGTAAAGTAAAATATGCGGTAAAGTAAAGTTGCGGTAATGAAATAAAATACGATAAAAGTAAACCTAAGCTATGATGATACAAGATATAGGTTACATGATACATGATATTGAGTTTGAGACTGACTGTGAAGATTATACAAAGAATTGTGTTATGTGGTGGCAAGGCTTTATGTACAACGCAGAAAGAGAAAAGACAATTAGTACAAACATTGCAAGTTCATTAATTGGGTTAAAGATATAACTACGGTTTCGCTTTCCATTTGCGTACACCTCTCGGTGATCGGTCGTGTTCCCACATCTCTGTGGTGAAACAGGGTGAACGTAATGAATGCAAAGTTGCTTCCATCTCTGAAAGTACTTCTCGCTTTAGTTAACACATTCTTCTAACCTTCTCTGGACAAATCAGAATGACATCTTCACTTCTGCTCTTACAGGTGAAGATGACGTCTAGCATGCTCTAGTTAAACATATTTATTCCTTTAGCACAGATTAATTTACTTGTTTAATTCATTCTAATAACCAAAGGATTAAGAAAACATCGTGGAGAAAACGATGAATGGAGGAACGAAAGTAGACAGAAATATGGAGATGAAAATGATCATGACATTTAACTATCGAATCAAGCATCTGATACATGGTGTGAATGATTTAGACTAAGAAGATGAGATACAATTGATGATAGAGATAGAAACAAATACAGAAGAGTGTCAACGTCTTGACACAAATCTGGATGGAGAAATCGCTTGTTGGCGTATGGAGTGAATGGAAGGATGAATGTCCTTCTCAGGCTTGCTCAACCGGTAGAGATAATCTAGGTACAGAGCTTCACGACGGGGATTTGGAATGATTCGCCCTGAGACTCATCTCTCAGCCTTACCCCTTTTCTTCCCGGATCTTCTCCGATCAGCACTCAGATCAGCCTCTCTCTCAATATACAAATAACAAAATAGCCTCGTATCAAGTATATTTTCTCATAGAATTCTCTGAGGGTATTTATAGATGAATGCTCTAACTTTCTGCCTTGTGGTCCCCACTTTATTGTTATGGAAATTCCGAAAATGGTGGAATAAATATTCCTTCTGTTATGCAATCAATCCGTAAAAAATGCACAACGGTTAGTTGTACACGTGTCAAAATCCTTCGCAATTGGGTTGCTGTTTTGCATCTTCGATCGTTTGCTCACATGCGGTGTTGTTTTTTATTACTGCATGCGGTTGAAGTTGCATTGATCGCAAAGCTCTTGATCGATTGTTGCATGCACCATCATTGCATTGATCATCTATTCATTCCTGAATGATGGGCGTAATGCGACGTAGATGCGTTAATCTTTTTCTCTTGAGCCATGAACGCATACGGTGACTTGATTTCCTGCAAAACAAATTTGAAATATTCTTTTCTACCATCGCAATGATGTCAGTGGGTGTATTGATGATAATTTATAATTCTTGTATTTCCTAGCCAATTTCTATACAATTGACGCAACTTTTCTCTCTTTTAACCGCAATATCTAAATAAAGCAGCATAAATAACTTGTATTTCTACAAGTTATCACAATCTTTTTGTATCTTTACTAAAAAGAGCGTGTCATCAAAATTTCATTGATAAGAAATAAATGATTGTGTAAATCATTTGAGAGTATAAAGAAAATGAATAGTGATTTTTAAATGTTGTGTTTTTCATGCATTCATGCATTTATTCATTCAAAGCAAAATGAGTAAAGAGTCAAAGAATAGCTTTTTGGAGCATTAAGAATCCAATGGTTTTGTTCTCAGAGAATTGAAGTTTGCTATCAAAATGTATAAGAAAGCCTCAACTACATCAAGATATGTTAAATCAGAGTCATAAAATCTAATCAAGATATCAAAATATCAAAATGATAAAATCTAAATCTAAATCTAACCCGGACTCAGATGTTCAAGGGTTCCAGACATGCATTTTTATATATCATAGAGCAAAAAATTTTAGTAAGGTTCATTTTTACAACCCTAAAAAAATTAATAAAAAATGTAAAAAACATGTAATGTTTCTCACCCCCGAATAAAGATTGAACATTGTGCTTAATGTTTAAAATATGCAAATATGTTCAAGAACAAAAAGTAAGAGATGTAGAGAGAAACTTCTCTAGTTTTTGGGATTGATCGTTTATTTGCTTGAGAGAGAATTCCTTGTTTTTGTTTTTGTTTTTTTTTGAGATGACCTACAAAGAAAAAAGAATAATCAATTATTCTTTTTGTCTTTTATTTAAAATGTAAAAATAAAAAAGAAAGAAGAAAATTGGAAATGAAAAGAAAGAGAAAATTTGTCATACTTTTGCAATTTTTTAGCGTCGCTTGCTCAACGTTGGTGAAGAGGGGTATCATGTGTATGAGGGATTAGTTTTACAAAAATCCAATTTAAATTGGTTTACATGCCCTTCGTTGTAGACTTTAAGCCTGTGCCCGTTCACCTTGAAAATTTTTCCTATTTCAAGGAACATCAAAATTTTTCAGTCTTTTTAGGCTCTATTTTCTTGGGATTCTTGAAACAACTACCCAAGAATTTGCTCTTTTTAAAAGATGGGAGAGCTTTTTGCTCAATCGATTTTTCTTGCATTTTATAAACAAAGCAAAAGTTAGAAGCCTTATTTTTGTTTTTGTTATTACAAACAATTTTTTAATTAGAATCATCAGTTGAAGGATTTTTTTTAAACAAACTTTATTTTGAGATTTTGAATCTACAGTTAAAGTATCAACATTTTGGCAAAAATTGTTGGAGGAATTCAAATCATCATCTTTTGAAGAAGACTGATCATTTTTACAAATTTCAAGAGAAGAATTAGAAACATGTTTTTTGTTTGAAACATTATGATTGAAAAAATTAAGAGATGCATGGGAAGAATTATGTGAAGTCCAATCAAAGTCATAATCTATGGAAGGAGCAACCAAACAATTAGAATTTGCACACAACATTGAATCTATAATTTCATCTATCTCATCATGTGTATCTATGGAGCAAAGAGAAGAATACACTTTGGGAAACTTCATGGCATTGTAAATGTTGAACGGCTTTACTTCTCCATTAAATTCTATGGACAAAGATCATTTATCTACATCAATTCTAGTTTTTGCGATTTTCATGAAGGGTCTTCCTAGTAAAATATTAGAAGAAGACGTAGTGTAAGGTTCATCCATTTTCAAAATGTAAAAATCAACGGGAAAAATCAATTCACCTACTATTAACAAGACATCCTCTACTATGCCTAGAGGTTGTATGTATGACCTATCGGCTAATTGTATGCAAACATTAGGTTTCTTTAGGCCATTCAATTTTAGGTCTTCATAAACATGGTAAGACATAACATTTATTGAAGCACCTAAATCTAGCATAGCATGAGTAATAATTCTATCTCCTATTTTGCATGGCAAGGTAAACATTCCCGGATCCCTACATTTTTTAGGCATGTCTTTCTTTAATAGAGCAGACACATTTTTACTAACAGTTACTCTTTCCTCTTCGTTCTCTTTTCTTTTCTTAGTACACAAATCTTTTAAGAATTTAGCATACCTGGGTATCTGTTGAATAGAATTTAGCAAAGGGATGTTAATTTGTCCACCGGTAGTTCGCCAAGCCTCTCACCACCGTCAACTACCACTTCTTTTCTCCATGGACAACAACTTTCTCTCCGCTCTTCTCAATTTCAGGTATGCGCATCCCTCGACCACATATTTTCCCTTTGTTCCCCATTTTCCTTGTTGCCCTTCTTTTTTCCCATTCTCTTTTCATTATTTTTAAAATTTTTCAAGAGGAAAAAACCTTAAGGGGGCATTTGGCGCACAAGTTTAGAATGCTAAGCCTGAAAATGTTAAGTTTGGGGGTTAGGTTGGGAGGTTTAGGTAGCTTGGATTTAAGAAAATTGTGTTTCGAATGTAGGTTTTGGAAGTCTGAATTTAAGAAGTTTGTGTTTGGAGTGCAGGCTTAGGAAGCCTGAGAATCATGTACAGATTTATAAATCTTGAGTTTGTGAAATATTTTCTTATATTTAATAAGTGGCTAGATTTTGTATTTGTTCAAAATTTTCATCTTAATTATTTTAATATAGTTATATTTTAAAATAATCTAAAAAGATTGGAAGAATAATTTTTTTTTTTTTTAAAAAAATTGAAATAGAAGTTTGATTAAATTATAATTTTATTAAATTTATTAGTTTAATAATTTGATATTTTGATTTTACTAGGTTTTGAAATAAAATTTCATATAGACTTTTGTCACTTTAACTAATTTAAGTTAGGCTTTTCTATTCATATAGCCTAAATAAATATACTCAATTGTACAATTCCAGTCTAATGGTGTCACACCCACTCCCAGATTGCCCACCTAATCTATAAAGAGGTGTGAGGATGCTAAACATCACCTCCCCTGATGACATTTAGCTTCCAAAAGACCAACTTAATCTGTACCTGAACCTGAACGGTTACACAATGATCATTTAATACTTTTAATTCCCATTCAACATTTCTATATCATGACATTTACAAACACATTTCATAGCTTCTATCTTCTATTATATACAAACATCAACAAAGTTCAAGTACTACAAGAACACCTTTTATACTGTACAACCACAACTACCTTGTCCCACACTCTAAAAACTAATTACATGTGGATCGTGATATGAAACTTATTTACAATAAGACTTTTAAACATATAGACCTAAGTTATAGCAGGAGTTCCTAGTCAGGTGGCAGTAGACAACTCAGCTTGGATTCGAAACTTTACCGTTGATAGAGTTGACATTCAACATGCGAAAGAGATTTGGATCTTAAACACTCTAATTATGTTAATTTTAGATAATTAGTAAGCATGTTAAAAAAATAGGAATAGGGTTTGTAGAATACAACCTTTGATGAATCCTCCAACTGAAGCAATCTACCCGTGAATTCTTACCTACAACTTGTTGTAGACCACCACAAGAAACTTCTCTACTATTCTCATGCCTTGGATTGGATTGTGGAATCCCAATTGAGAGAGATTTGGGTAGAAATTGAGAGTTGGAGTGAAAGGAATTTTTTCAGAAAAATTTTACAAATGAAATTCAGATTGCATGAACTAAACTCATTCAAATTAAATTGTATTTAAGTAACTTAAACATGCAAAAAGACTTAATTGTGGCATTAACAATTAAAAATCCACTCAATTAGTGGATTAGGTGTTTGAATTAGTGGGCAAATCCAACTTTCCCCACTAAACTCATTTTTATTTAATTTTAAATGAAATTTCATATCATTTTCATAAATGAAATTTCATATCATTTTCATAAATGAAATTTAATTTAATTTATTTATAAATTAATCAAATTAAATTATATATATTTTGAATTTCATAAATTCAAAAATTTTAAATAAATAAATAAATTAATCAATAATTAATTAAATTATTAAAACACCTAATTCAAACATGAATCCCAGTTCATGTTATTAATATTTAAATGTAACTTAAATATTTTCAACTGTCCAGAAACCGTTACGTTTAACTTGATAATTAAACATTAATATAGCGAATAATCAAAACCCTAAATCAAACTTTGAACATTTCAAATTCTCTAAACACACTATTTTAAGGTTTGATCCTTTTACGAGCTAGTAGAGAAACCTAGTGGACCTACAAATCATGAGTTCCAACGATTTGAGATTAATTGGTTAAACTCTTTAAACCGAATTGACCAATGTTCGTTAACTACCGAGACACTTCACTATAGCTTAGTAGTTGCACTCTCTTCACTGTAGATATATTTCTGTCCACCTGATTTAACCATTATCAGTAAGTTAATCCTTCATAGGTTGTTCGTATTTACCGCTAGGTCAAAATTATTATTTTACCCCTATAATAAATCTTGCTCCTTAAATCTTCACTGATCCTTTATTGAACAATTGGTTTATGGTCCTACCATTAAACCAAGTCCCTCTTAGCCATAGAGAGGGCGGAGCCCCTTTTGTTCAAGACCAGGAGTCAGTACTTAAGGAACCAACCTATCTACTAACCTTAAAATGGGTAGAAGTGAATTTCGTCTTGCAGGACTATGTCCCAAACTATCTATCCGATCTTACCCCTAAAATGGGAGGCTTATTAAGCGGCGATGTTGAGCCACTCTCACTCATGCAGATTAAAGGATAATCTCGAATAAACAGGAGTTCATAGTTAGCTCAGGATTAAGATCGAGTTACCTTAGGTCATCGAATTGAAATAATCAATTTTAACAGTAAACGATCGTTATAAAGAAAAGTGATTATTTCGTAGCCCAGTCTTATGCAAACATCTTTTGTATAGGATGCCTCCACTCGCATGTCCCCACATGAACGACTTTGGGATCATATTGTTTGTATCAATATACAACGCGGGCCGCATCCATAGTGTCTCCAGGATAAGGTACCCAACTCTATCCATATACTTATGGACCGTTTTGGCTATATACTAAAACTTGATCCTCTTTTATTTCTCTACATAAAGTTTAAGTATTCATATTATAGCCATGGGTTCGTTAGTTTATTGGATTTAGGAATCTATAAATGCAATTTATATGTTCAATACAACTTTATTGAAACATTTCAATAACATCTTTATTGTAAATGGAGATATGTTTAAAGTTTATAAATTGCGAGTTTTAGGACATATAACCCAACAATCGCTACATGGGGGGAACATAACATTGAAAAGCGTGGGCTAATACCTAGTGGGTGGTAAATTTAATATACACATAAATTTTCTCTTTCTAAATCATAAATAGAGTAGGCAAAATCATTCAATAAATTAATGGCAAATTATAAAAAGATTCAGCAACATCTCAAACACGTGCTAGTAAAACAGTGACATGATCAACTCTCATAGAAAGCTTATTATAAAGTATCAGACGTTATCAGAAAACCACACCAACTCTATACCCAAATACTCATTTACAACAGTGGGTTACTCATAACAAAGAATGCCCCTCGCAGTGTAAACCAAATAACAAGGCACAGGTGCATGCAGAGCTGCCTTGAAGGCTAAACATAGATCCTTACTATAGGCCTCGGTTACACTAGACTTCTCGGTATACTATGGCCACATCTCCACCTCGATAGCCCCTTATTAGCCTGAATGGTGCTACAGGCATAGGTTCCTCTTGACTTCCCAGTATACTTTGGCTAACTCTAACCCCAATAGCCCTCTAATCGCTTGAGTGGTGTTACTAAACCACATTCAAGTAGCATAAGAAAATAAACATCTCACAGGTACAAGAATCAGTAGTTTGAAACCACATCCACAACCATTCAACATTCTTAAATCCATCTTCAAGAGTTTTTCTTATAAACCATACAAATCACAATTATGTAAAATTCGGTTTCGAACTACATTTTCATAAATCCAGCTCAAATAAAACCAATGAGAGTTTAGAAATCATGATTTAAGCATTTTTGAAATACTAGTAAAGTAAAACAAAGCATGCCAACATTTCATAAATCATAGCATATGATCATATATAAATACTTTTTTATATCAAAACATCCAAAAGTAAACCACTCACAATCACTAGCATGAGCTCCTCGGGTTATAAGCTTTTCCAACCTCAATTTGACTTGAAATAAAGTCCCAAGTTTACTAGACACTCATAAGAGGTCAAATTAACCGTAAATAACCCGTAGTGATTCAATTTGACCAATTGAATTCATTTTAACACCTAAACATTCATGTTGCATTCGATGCGGTACGGTGAATTTACTATGCGCCCAGTTGTAGTTAATCATGCACTGATCCCAAGTTTTCTTATAGATTGCCAAGTATAATCAACCTACAAGTTTCTCGGTGTGAAACGAGGTCGAACTCAGGGATTTGTAACCATAGATGTTTGGAGAATAACGTGTATGTGGCAAAGACTAAAAAAGTTGTAGTAGAGTAAAAAACCATGCGATTAAAGAAACCATGCGATTAAATTATCTAAATAGGAAAAGAAATCTCCGAGTTTAGTTATGAGAAACTTATATAGACAACAACTTTAACGTGTGTAAGGAAATGTATTGAGAAGCAGGGTTAGGGGGAAGTCAATACCACATCCCTAAGTTTTGTTCCAAGGTTAATCTCAATTCGCAACATTCGTTTATCGCATACCTCTCGGCAGCCAACCACATTTGTCATATCTATATGACGCATGAATAATGTTGCATTGAGCATAAGGTTACTTCTATCTCTAGAAACACTTCTTATTTTGCTTAGTGAGATACAAAACTACTTACCCTCTCGGGAATTGGTTATAGCTACTTGACTCAATGAGTTATCATAGGCAAGTATTTAAATATTCACACACTAAGCAAACGAAATTAAAACTTAAAGACTCAACTTAGCTCATAGCATTAAGCTCCCCCTTACTCCATTGAGATTAGTTGCTCATAATGTGGGAGTAAAGAGAGAGGAGATAATAGAAGTAGACATGATGATATATATATAAAAAATAGACTTGTTATTTACAAAAGTGAATAATCTCTTAGTCTTAAATGCAATACAATAGTAAAAGACAAGAAGAGAGTAAAGGAAGGGCATTTTTGAACAATTTCTTGCTTCCAATAGGTGTAACACCGAGGCTACTTGTGACGGAATGATAGTATGGAGTGGAGAAGGCCCTCTCAAACTCTTGCTCCAGTGAAGTTCTGATGACAAGTTGGGGTGGAGTTTGGAAGTGGAAGTTCTTAGAAATACTCTTTGGTTCACTCTTTACTTGTGCTGCATGCATCGTGTCTAAGGGTGTTCTCAGGCAAAATCTCGACTCTCCGATTTTTTTTTGGATCTTTCTTCACGGGCGTCAAGGCACTATTTATAGAGCCATGCACTGATAATCATTGGGAATTTTTCTGTGATCAATCGTCATCTCTGACATGATAGATGAGAATGTCAGAGATCCCAAAGCATGCGACCGAATATTTGTTCATCAGGTAGACGCTCGGCGCATGCGGACAGTGTTGAGGTTGATGCCCTAAAGTCTCGTGTTCTGTAGTTTGTAAAAAATACATACGAACATCTGTGATTGTTAATAAACCAATAAGCATCAAATCCCTGGTTATCTGTCTGTGACTCAAGCATGTATGTGGTGACATACAAGTGGATCATGTCTTGAGTGATAACCAAAATGGTATGTAGTATATTGATATAGGAGGGAAACCTTATCCTGGTAATGCTACGGACGCGGCCCACTTTGTGAAATGGTCACAAGTTTTGTGATTGCCACAGATGATCTGATCTTGATCATTCGTGTTGGGGACATGCGAGCGGGGGCATCCTATACAAAGAGTTTGAATAAGACCTGACCACAAAGTGTTAATGTCTCGTTATATAACACCGTTCATGACAAAGACTTCACTTCACTAGGATGACCATAACAAGACCTCAATCCTGAGTGAGTTAGGAACTCCTGCCATTGAGGGCGATACTTTGATTTGTATAGGTGCGAGTGGCTAAGTCGCCGATTCAAACCTACCATTTTGGGGATACATCTGATTTGGGAGCTGGGAACTCAGCTACACAAGATGGAATTCACTCTTTCCTCGAGGCAGGGGTAAGTAGATAGATGGCCTGTCTCTTATACACATCTAGATGTGTATAAGAGACAGGAGATGCACCTTAAGGGGAAAAACGGAAAATTGGCCCAGCTGTACTTACGAGCATCTGTGAAGGGTCATCGTACTCATGATTGGTTATATCCAATGGACACAGAAATATATCTGTGGTAAGAAGAGTTCAACTGTTGATCTTTAGTGGAATCACTGACAGTTAACGGATGGTGAATCTCGTGGCTAAAGAGTTTAATCAGCTATTCACGTACCGTTAGAGCTTCGAGCCACAGGTTCATTAGGTCACCTGGGTAGCTTGGATAAAGTCGAGAACCAGTGTTTGGGTTAATTTGAAATGTTCAAATTGACAAGAGGAAGTACAATTATATATGATATAATTGGAATGGCTAATTATATATGATATAATTGGCTAAATGCATGAGATACATTATTTTGGAGGAAATTAGATATAAATATGATTTATATCAAGTTTAGGAAAAGTACTATAGTAGATATATGATATCAAACTATAGGATATAAATATAATATAGTATATTTATTAAATAAATTAATTGATTAATTATTTAATAATTAACCATTTTTCACGTTTGAACGTGGGAAGCGAGCATTAGGGTAACCGGCGGGATTAAATGTTGAAAATCATTTTCAATTGGTAAGTAATTAATTTGTGCAATCGAAATCCTGCTCCCTAAAGAGATCGTGAAAGATTGATCGCTGAGAGCCTATACGATAAATTCTCAATTGTCTAAACGATCATCTAACTCGCGCGTTCCCTAAACGATCGTGTTCCAGTTTCCTAAACGATCATCCAGTTTTTCCTAAACGATCGTGTAGTTTGACTATACGATAAGCGTCCCCGCTATACGATAGTGAAGTTCCTTTCGTGCACGCTTATCGTCTACACGATTTTCTCTCCTTCGTCTTTTACCAAACTCACCAGAGCCCACTCTCTGGGTTTTTGATGCCGAGGATACTTGGGTCTCCCTGGTGGTGGTGTTGCCCCCAATTCCTTGTTCATGTACGTTCGGATCGTGCAGTAACTGACGAGAGACTCGTCGGGTGCTGGTAGATCCTTGGAGGTTTTCCACTGCATTGGGTTCAGAAGTGCGAAGATCGTCTTCCACTGGTAATGAACCCCTTCTCTATGTTTTATCCTTAACTGAGCATGCTATTATTGAGTTTTATTATGCATAACTATTAATTTAGAATGTATGTAGTTTATATTCTGATCACTGTGAAAATCGGAGCGATCTAAACCCGCTTATTGAATTCTCGTTTTGAGATCCTTCAATTGGTATTAGAGCCAGGTTTCTGATACTCCGATTTTGTTGCAATGAAATAACGTTTACATTCTTAGTGGATGTGCTGGATTAATGGATGTTTCGGGATGAATTGCCTCGGTCTGTTTAAATACCTTTTACATTTCTGGTTATATGTAAAGGCCCCTGCGTTTTTGGGCATATATATAATCATAATCGAGTTTGTATTCAAAGTGTTTGAAGTCTTAAGTTGTTCGTCGAAGTTCTGGGCAAAGGTTGCGGCTCTTCGAGGAAGGAGAATATCAAGGGTTGATCGAATCGTGCAGAAGAGGTTCTAAGCGATCGATGTCCATTGCATCGTGAAGATGAAGGACTAAGCGATCGTGGTTGAACGCATCGGTTGAACGATGGCGTATACGATCAAGCGTTGGTCGTATCGGGAAGACGATCGGGCACGAATTCATTGAGTATCATTTAACGCGTGCTCGCACTAGACGATCATTTAGGTCAGCAAGCTTCATCGCTTAGTAACTAACTAAACGATCGTTTAGCATCACAAGGTAAATCGTTTCCTGGTTGCACGCATCGTATAGACGGTGAGACGCTCGCGTTGTTTAAAGAATGCTAGATGATCGTTTAGGTTAGAAAGCTTCATCACTTAGTAACTAACTAAACGATCGCTTAGTAACTCAAGGTAAATCGTTTACCTATCGTCACGCTACATGATTCCATGGACGATCAGGCTTCGTAGCCTTGTCGTCTTCTACGCAATCGTTTGCTAAAGTTCCTATCGTCTTGGCGGAACGATCGTTTATCTGCTAAAGATTTCTACACGATGGAGACCTCCTGGCGGTTTAAGACCTAGTTCGCCTTTGAACTGGTTTGCTTGATGACAAATGTAATAGATAGAGTGTTTTCATTCCGGTTCTTTTTTATTTAAAGGCTCATCCCAGTCCATTAATCTATTTGTTTAATACATGCGATGTATGTCTTATATGTCATATGGTATGTACATATAGTAAATCCTACCTTAGGTTATGTTTAAGATCTAATTCACCTTTCTAGGTGAATGATAGCATGTTTGTTTGGTTATTATGCATTATATAAAAGTTATATAGTAATGACCTGACATTGCATGAAGCATGACACATAGGTTACTTTATAATTATTATAAATGCCTCGTTATGCGCAATATTTTTTTAGTTTTTTCTTTTTAAGAGTTAAAGAGAAATTAGAACTAAAAGAAATAAGAAAAACATGCATGCTCACTTAGGTTTAATTCATGTTTTTAAAATGTTTAAAACTTGGATCACATAGACCTAAGATCATGGTTCTAATATGATTAGCAACCCTAAGACTTTAATCTTTTAATCAGTTTAATAGGATTAAATTGGCTATTAAAAGGTTAAAGTGTAGCAAATCTATCTATAAGGGACCTTTTGTCTAAGGTGGGTTCTGTCTGGGCTGGGGTATTTAAGTTGACGGAAACGTAACACCTCTACCTGGGAACTTACCTAGAAAGGTGAATTAGATAGATTTGATACATGCATGCAAGTTAAGGACAATCCATTAAAGTGTTTAAATGTGACTACTTGAACTTGTTTACATTTCATAAACAAAATCAGTAGCCGAATTGTCTAGGTTAATGAATCCCTAGGTAGAACATTCAGTGGGAGGTACTTAGGGCATAAGATGTTTCACTTAAACCTTTCACTTTTCTCCTTAGTCCACATTGTGAGATCTATCCTCGGCCTCGCGACACCTTTGGCATGTCTCCCCAACGGATGGTGTTTGGGTAGGTCAATATCAAGGTGGATGGAGAGAATGTTCATAGTAAGTGGGAGCGGGAAGTGCGACAGCATATCCCTCGGTCTCTCTCGTTAGGTTGAATAAAGTTACTGACGCATCGCCTCGAGGGCAACCCCTGGGAGTGTACCCCTAAAAGGATTGGCAGTTTTTTTGGCCTCGTTTTCTTTATTTTGACACTCCCTTTGTAAGAGAAATAAAGGTAACTTAGTCTCTTGTCCTAAATGCCTATCTTTCTTACGTAATGCGCATTAAGGGCGGGGAAACTCTGGCAGGACAAAAAAAACAAGGGGTTAACACTTAACACGAAATAGTTAAATGTTAACAGATTTCTGTGAACCGAAAAGAATGGTGTGGCTTTGTTAAAAGGTTTAGTTTCCCAAAGAGTTGGTTCTGCTAAATGGTTTGCGAATGTTCTCATCCCAGTGGAAGGGGCACTGATTCACCCCACCGGTGGCGTTTGTATCCTGACTCACTGGGGCATCCATTGCAAAATGGAAGTTTTATAATGGCTTAGGGTACTTGAAAAACTGTTTTGCAAAAAAAAAATTGGTTAAAATGGTTTATTAAGCAAAAACTAATCTCATAGATTTCTTTCGGTATTTTCAATAATTTTTTTTCAAATGGCAAAACAGCCAACAATTATATTTGTTAACACCGAAAAATGGTGACTGGCGAAAAAATTGGGTTCTCAACAATGGAAACATAATGATCACGACGATCCTAATCATCGAGGATCTCATGTTCGCTCTCACGGAGGCTTGTCCTCCTATTTCAGCTCCAAATGTCGCTCGAAATGTTCGAGAGGCATACAAGTGATAGACAAGGGCAAATGAGAAGGCCCGAGCCTATATCTTAACAAGTCTTTCTGACATCTTGGTCAAGAAGCATGAGCCTATGGTCTCAGCTCGTGAGATCATGGAGTCCGTGCGGGGAATGTTTGGACAACTGTCTGAACAGTTTATGCATGAGGCTCTAAAATATATATTCAACTCTAAAATGCAAGAAGGCACCTCTGTTCGTGAACATATGCTAAACATGATGGTCCACTTCAATGTGGCGGAGTTGAATGGGTCTACCATCGATGAGGACAGCCAGGTTAGCATGATCCTGCATTCTTTGCCGGAGAGCTTCCTACACTTTGTTAACAATGTGATTCTTAACAAAGTGAAATATAACTTTACAACTCTCCTCAACGAGTTGCAGACATACCAATCTTTACTGAAAAGTAAGGAGAGGCAGAAGGGTGAGGAAATGTTACTTCATCCTCAAGGACGTTCCATAGAGGTTCGACCTCAGGAACGAAGTCTATACCTTCTACTTTTAACTCTGCAAAGGGGAAGAAGAAGAAGGGTGGTAAGAGAAAAGGGAAGGCACCTGCTAACCCACTACCTGTCGCCCTGAGGATGCGTCTACCAGTTGCTAAAGGAAAGTGTTTCCATTGCAACCAAGGTGGATATTGGAAGAGGAACTGTCTTCGGTATCTGAAGGAGAAGAAAGCAACCAAGGCTAAGGCTAAGGTAGATAAAGGTAAATATGATTTACTTGTACTCGAAACTTGTTTAGTGGATAATGATGATTCTGCTTGGATAATTGATTCAGGCGCCAATAACCATGTTTGTTCTTCTTTTTAAGGGATTAGATCCTGGCGACAGCTAGAGGCTGGTGAGATGATGATGCGAGTAGGCATCGGACACGTCGTCTCAGCTGTAGCAGTGGGAGGGATCCAGTTGACTTTACATAATAGGTTTCTAAATTTAAATGATGTATATATTGTTCCTGAACTAAAAAGGAACTTTATTTCTGTAAAGTGCTTATTGCAATGTAAATACACTATTTCTTTCGAATTGAGTAAAGCATTTATTCATAAAGATGGTGTCTTTATTTGCACAGCTAATCTGGAATCAAATTTATATATGCTAAGGCCGTTAACCATTAATTCCCTTCATAATACTGAAATGTTCAGAACTGCCGTAACTCAATCAAAATGTCAACGAATATCTCCAAAAGAAAATGCCCAACTTTGGCATCTACGTTTAGGGCACATCAATCTCAATAGGATTGAGAGATTGGTGAAGAATGGACTTCTAAGTGAGTTAAAAGAAAATTCTTTACCTATGTGCGAATCCTGCCTTGAAGGTAAGATGACTAAACGACCTTTTACTGGAAAAGGTTTTAGAGCCAAAGAGCCTCTTGAGTTAGTATATTCTAACCTTTGTAGTCCTATGAATGTGAGAGCCCGGGGTGGCTATGAGTATTTTATCAGTTTTACTGATGATTATTCCAGGTACGGGTATGTTTATCTTTTGCAACAGAAGTCTGAATCCTTTGAAAATTTCAAAGATTTCAAGGTTGAAGTTGAAAACGCATTGGATAGACGGATTAAAACACTTTGATCAGATCGAGGTGGAGAGTTTTTGGACTCCGCATTCCAGGACTATTTGATAGAACATGGAATCGTTTCCCAACTCTCAGCGCCGGGTACACCTTAGCAGAATGGTGTAGCGGAGAGGAGAAATAGGACCTTGTTAGACATGGTTCATTCGATGATAAGTTACACTTCCTTACCAGACTCGTTTTGGGGTTTCGCAGTGGAGATTGCGGTGTACATACTCAACTGTGTTCCCTCCAAGAGTGTTGCAAAAACACCTCTGGAGTTGTGGAATGGGCGTAATGAACCCCTTCTCTATGCTTTATCCTTTATTGAGCATGCTGTTGTTGAGTTTTATTATGCATAACTGTTAATTTAGAATGTATATCGTTTATATTCCGGTCACTGTGAAAATTGGAGCGATCTAAACTCGCTCATGGAATTCTCGTTTTGAGATCCTTCAGATAGATCCTGTGATCAACTACAAAATATACACCTTGATGTAATTTAACTCATGATATACGGTCAGTAGGGATTTTTAGTATACTTCAGTGCAAGTATATTATTTAACATAAATTCTGAGTACAATCAACACATATTTTGCTTATCTAGCCTCATTATTCTAAGTAAAAGGCTACAATAACTTGTATTTTTTTTACAGGTTATCACACCCCCAAATTTAGAATATTGCTTGTCCTCAAGCATATCTTATACTAAAGAAATTCAAACTTACTCACACCTCAAAGTTGCACTGACTAGCTTTTCATAATGTTTTTCACCTGCACTCCTTTTTCAAGCTACATTTTCTCTTGAGCCTGGTCACTTCATTAAGGAAATATTTTCTTAATTTGAATCTGGCAGACCTTAACTCAAAAACCTTTTTCTCATTTTGAATACTTCTGTATCCTTTTTTTTCTTTTGTATGCGTTTATTTTAAAAAGACAAACAATTTTAGCACTTTTCGGTTACTTATTCAGATTATTGCAAGGCATTGAACTTGGTTACGCCCTTCGTTTTGGATTTCGCCCATGGGTATCATGCTAACATCCAACTACAGTTGCATGCCAAGTTAGACCAAACTCTTATCTTGACTAAGTTTACTTTTTGCCAGACATTGGAGTTGTGTTTATTAAATACTACTTACATTGTGCTGATCTTGATTACCTACCTTCGTTTTGACTTACCTGCATGGATGTCATGCGAAGTATCCAACCACAAGAAAGTTTCTTTCAGAACTTAAACTCTTATCAGGTTGGGTTTTTCCCTTGCGTTGATAGTGGAGTTCATTATTTTTTTTCAATGTAAATGATGTATGCAATCACAATGTGTAAGTTAAACGTATCTGCTCAGACCTCTCCCACCCTCAAATTTTTTTAGAGCAGTAAGGTCCTCATTGCTTAAAAAAATGAAAACAAAATTACTCGAAAATTTTTAAAAAGAGGATCGAGTAGAGGCTTGCGCACATAAAAATTAAGACTGCCAAACGATGAAGAAGCTACTAAGGCTGAAGGAAGTATGCGATTCTTAGGGAGTGAACTAATGAAGTACATAAGTATCATCACGGTTGCTAATTTATCAACGCACAAAAAAAATATAGAATAAGGATTAATTGCAAAAAGGTAAGGCATGAAAAATAACAAGGTAAGAATAGATACAAGCAGAACGATGAGTGCAAATAAACATAGAATTCAATATGTAAAGATAGTGCGCTGAATTAAAATTTTTTTTTTTATATAAGCAAAAGAAACAAAACATAGAGAAAATCAACTTCAAAACAACATCCCTAAATTTACTACTACATCAAAGGGTCATCATCACTGTTCTCAGAAGCAGAGGCAGGATCATCGTAAAAATGCAGATGGTAGAGGAAATGGATTGGGAAAACGGGACCATAGAGGTAAGATGTTAAGAATTAATGTACTCATGGTTTCACTGAGTCTGAAGGGTTAGAAATTGCTGCATGAGAGAGACATCTCGCTGCAGGGAGTTAATGGACTGTCGCAGAGGCCATAGTTGATAGTTGAGTTCGGTGCGAATGAAGTCTTTTAACTCTTCAAGGTTGATGGTTGGGAAGGGGGGAGAGGGGATGGAGGTGGTGAAGGAATGTGGCAAGGGGATTGGTGCAGCGAGATGTCCAAACCCTCACCAACTTCAATTTGGCGCTAGTTGGATGGGCCAGTGCCCAAATCAAGTGGGTCATTAGATTTGTCCATAAGATACGGCGAAAGAGATTTTTCTCTTGAGTCGATGGAGGGAGACTTCTGTGGTGAAGGAGAGTTCCTTTGTTGATCAGTGGGAGGGGGAAGAAAACTTAAAGTGTCAGGCAAAGGGTCTTAAGGCGGAAAGATTTGTAGTAGCGATGGAGTACGGAACTATTCTACAAGATTATGGCACTCAGGATTAGTTCCAGCCAATTCATAGACTTTGTCCTTGGACCTTTGGCATTTGGCTGGAGGAGGCTGAGGATCATTTAAGTCAATGATGGCTGGACGCTTAGGGGCTTTGGTAGGTTCAGAGCAAAGCGGGGAGTTTCTTAACAATCTACGCAAGATCTTATTAGTGATAATTCCGTTTACCTTTACCAAAGGCTCTTCTTCGACACCAAAGCCTTCGCATAGGCAAAGGCTTGTGATGGTTCAAGGAAAGAAGAGTTGTCCTCTGGGATTGCTAAACATTTCCCATATTTGTGGTACGATGAGGCGCCTAACGTCAATGAGGATGCCTCTTGCAATGCAGTAGGTAGCCATCATGCGATCCCTTGATATTTTTTTGTCATACGTTGTGGGGATCAATCGTATCTTAACCAGATAAACCCACAACCTCCTTTCTGGAAGTAATCGGTCAAAAGCCAAAGTTCGGATGCCATTTGGGGATCTTCAACACGAAGTTAGGTTTTTCTAGAATCCTCAGTGCATCATCCATGTGTTCAGTGTCTAGTGCCTTTATCAGTCTATTTCCTGGTGCATCAGAATTGCCTTTTAACTTGAATAACGCATTGATGTCACTAGCACTGAACGACACATGGTGACTAGACACAGTCACCATATCGTCCTCCTTATGTAGTCTACCCTGGTAAAAGGCACGCACAATGTTAGACATAATGATTGAGGGACTCTGGCAGAAGTCCTCCCATCCCAGCTCTGCAATGATGCTGGTGATGTAGTCGGGTGATGGTGATGGTGCTGGGAAAAACCCCATTTCTAGCAACATGTCGTCGGCTTTCTTCTTCTTCCCCTTATTTGCTTTTTCTTTGCCAAGAGATGACTCGGTCATCTTCTCCTTGCCCTTTGCCTAGGCTTTTTAAGTCTCTTGGGTGCTCATAAACTATGCGCTCAACTTGTTGCTTCTTCTTTTCCTTATCTTTTTGCTCTTTCTCTAACTGAGCTTTTTCAATTCTCTTCTCTTCCCTTCGGCGCATAATTTTCTCCTTCCTATGCACCTCTCTTTCTTCTCATCTTTTCTCTTTTTTTCTTCCTTCTTTTCCATCTCTTGAACCAGCTCTTCATTTTTTGCCTCAATGCGTTTATCTTCTTCCTTCTTTTTCCTCAATGCCTTTTCTGTCGTCGCAACACCTTTTTCCGATGCAGCCTTTTTCCAACCTTTCTCTTCTTCTTCTTCTCCTTTTTTTCTTTTTCCCACTTGATGCACTTAGCTAACTCCGCATGGGCCAGGTATATAGAAGACTCAATTGTGGTGACCTTAGGACTGATCACTTGTCCATCAACCTTAGGCGTAGCAGCCACATCTTCTTCTTCTTTTCCTTCTGACCTTTGGATGATAGGCTTATGCACACCATCCTCATTCTCTTGGGAGCTTAACTTCAGCTTGTGATGTTGGCTCAGTAGACTTTATCGCCAATGGTTCTTTCACCCTTGTGGTGGTAGACTGCTTTTCAACTATTTGACGCTTGGCCTTGCACCGACGCCTTTCTTCTTTTTTCAACCTCTTTTCCTCCCTCTTTTTCTTTTCTTCATTCTCCTCGACTTTCTTTCATTTTCCTCCTTTTTCTTCTTCTCTTTTTCTTTTTTCCTCATGACCAATTCCTCAACCATCAAGTCAATAGGTTTATCATTAGGGTTCACTGGCGCTTTTCCTTTAGGATTCTTGGTCGCAAGGGTCACCACCACCACTACTTCATTTTGGTGCTTTTCTTGCCTTGCTAGCTGGTTGACCACCCAAGCTTCCACCAAGCCTCCATCCTTGTCGATGGTACTTAAAATACTGTTCGACTTTCCTCATGAGTTCACTTTCAGAGGGAAGTGTTGGCGTGACTAATGCAGGACTATTGTGAAAGAACCTGTGAAGGTTCGTAGCAGAAGCGAGAATCAGTCCCAAATCCCAATTTTTAAAGAATATTTAATTTTACAAAAAAATACATAATAATTATGCATTTAATTAAAATTATAGCATGCTAATTATAATAAAGAAAAGAGAGATAAGAAAGACTAGAAACTCACCCTTGAAGATCTAATCTTCTTCATGTAATTCTCTTCTCCAAAATTGCAACGAACTCGAAACCCTAATTGGCCACTACCATGAAGGTTTCGTTTGTATTCTCTAGGATGAGAATCCAAGGATTGTAGGTTCTTGGTATTTTGGAAGAGGGGGAAATTAAGATTGAGAGGAAGGAGAGGGTGAGATCTTGAGAATTATTCTCAAGGAATTTTTCTATCAGCTTTTCATAGAGTTATCTTTTAAAAAAAATTCAAAAATAGAAGATGGAGAAAACCAACCAATCTGCTCACCAGTCACACATGCACGTTGTAGAGAGAAAAAGGGTGAGAGAGTTAAACTCCCTCCTAAAATAATTTTTTAGAAAATTTAAAATAATTAAAAGAAAAAATATTTTAATAAAAAAATTAATAAATATTTATATGATAACCACTTTATCATATAATATATATTAAACTTTATGATATCAAATATAATATATAATCTATAGTTTAATATTGTATCAAATACAATATAACCTATAGTTTTCATTCTCTCATTAATGCATGGTATTTAATATAAATCCCATTTATATTAAATTTAATTATAAGAATCCAATTCACATAATTAATTTTTGAATCATATTCAAATATTGGTTTCCTCTCAATAAACTTTATATTATAATGTATCAAATACATTATAGTAATTATATCATATATAATTAAATTAAATTAATTATATCACATATAATTAATTCCCTCAATCAATTTGAACAATTCAAATTGATTCTCATTTAATCCTTGTTGAGCTATAGAGGGGACCTTACGGACTTGTTACTTGAAACTCCAATGGTACTTGAATAATTAATTAAATTTCATTAGTTAAATTATTCAATATTCATTAACTGTCGGGCACTCCACTAAAGATCGATAGCTGCACTCTTCACACTACAGATATATTTTTGTGTTCATTGGATATAACTAGTCAACAGTGCGATAACTCTTCACAAATTGCTCGTAAGTACAGCTAGGCCAAAATTACCGCTTCCCCCTATAATTGCATCTAACTCCTTAAGTGCCACTGATCTCTTTAATAAACAATTAATCATAGTCCAACTATGACCAAACCTCTCTCAGATCAGAAGAGGGTGTGGCGCTACATTGTTCAAGCCCCGAAATCAGCCCTTAAGGGAGAAATTTATCTACTTACCCGAAGGGAGTAAATTTCGTCTTGTGTAGTTGTGTTCCCAACTCCCCAATGAAATGAATCCTCAAAATGGTAGGCCTATTGAGTCGACGATCTGACCCTCTCACTCGTACAAATCAAAGGACCGCCTTCATAGGCAGGAGTTCACAACTCGCTCAAGATTCAGGTCATGTCACCTATGGTCATCCTGGTAAAATGTAAGTCTCAATTATGAACAGTGTTATATAATGAGACTAGTCATTTTGTGGTCCCGTCTTATACAAACTCCTTTGTACAGAATACCCCCACTCACATGTCTCTACATGAATGATCAAAATCAAATCATTTGTAGCATTCTACAACAATTGTAACATTTACAAAGCGGGTTGTACTTGTAGTGTCACCAGGATAAGGTATCCAACCTTATCCATCTACTACAGACCATTTAAGTTATCACTTAAACATGATCCACTTGTATCTCTCCACATACATGTTTAAGCTACAGATGATAACTTTGGATATTAGTTTATTGGTTTGTGGGTTTAATGCTACTAAATATCAAATAAAACATCTCATACTTTATTAAATAAATAAAATGTTTGTACAATATAATTACAAACTATAGGACCCTACGAGATTTAGGGCATCAACCCCAACATGTTGGTGGGGACACTCTCTTTGCGATGTCCCTCGTGGCTGTGTGGTGAGGTCGAAATAGTTGGAGAAGAGGTGGGTTTATAGATGATGGGTTTCGGATGGGAAAGCGGTGGTCAAGTAATCTTCTGTTGGGCTTGACCTTGCCGGCTGGCAGAAAGGTAAGTTGCTTCCCTTACAGACATGATGGTTGAAGCCAGTGAAGTGGAGGTGTTTGATTGCTAAAGGAGGCTTCTAGTGCCCTCAGAGGTGGGACCTTGGGTATTTTTGTTTTGGGAAGCCATTGATTCCGATGAGTTAGAGGAAGAACAGGAAAAAGGATGATCAAAGAGGTTTTAGAAACTCGGGAGCTCAGATAGGCTTAGGGCTCAGGGTTTAAAGGAAGGTGATAGAAAAATGAAATGGAATGGACGAGCGCTTTATATAGGCTTAGATCGAGAATCACAATCATCAAGGAAAATGACGTCACATCATGACATTTCATTAAATGCGAATCATACGAAATGACGTTTCATCAGACGATGCACTCGATTGCCTTCAAGATTCAAATCAATAGAGACCCTATGCATTCCATGTGTCGAGTTGATTGATTTTAACTTACCGAATAATAAAATAAACACATCATTCATTTTTCATCGCATCAAACATAATTCAATTCAACAGACACAATTCAACGCATCAAACAAGAACTCAGTTTCAAATTCATCCAAGTCAAGAAGTCAAGCGTAAGAATTCCAAAAATAACATAAATCAAATAAACCAAAACCAAAAGTTAACTAAGAAAGCATAATAAAGTAAAAGAAGACATCCCTAGAAAGGTTGGAGTTAAGTCGCCACATGGATTCTTTAGCACGGGTGATCAAGCTTGCCTGCCTAGGTCAATGGTTTCCTTGTCACGATCCACAGAGCCTCCATAATAAGGCTTCACTCGCTGTTCATTGACCTTAAAGACATTACTGCCATCTTCATTCATCAATTGCACCTCTCCATGGAGGAAAACTTCACACACAACGAATGGTTTGGACCACCTCGATTTAAGCTTACCTAGAAAAAGACGAAGATGAGAGTTAAAAAGTAACACTCGCTGGCCAATAGCTAGATCTTTCTTACAAATCTTGTTGTCATGCCACCGCTTAGTTCGTTCCTTGTAGAGCTTTGCATTCTCGTATTCGGTGAACCGCCATTCTACCAATTTGTTCAGTTGGAGTTTTCGAGCCTCCCTGCACTTGCTATATCCAAGTTTAACTTTTTCAGGGCCCATTGCACCTTGTGCTCTAGTTTCGATGGGAGATATGCCTTTCCAAAGACTAACACATAAGGAGACATGCCATTGGGTGTCTTGAATGCGGTTCTGTAGGCCCAAAGAGCCTCGTTTAATCTCTGTGTTCAATCCTTTCGAAAGGTGTTGACCACCTTCTCTAATATGGATTTCATCTCCCTGTTGGATACTTCCACCTGATCGTTGGTTAGCGGATGGTATGCGGTTGTGACCTTGTGTTTCACATTGTCTTAAGCAGCAAGTTAGAAATAACATGGTTGATAAAATGAGTACCTTCATCACTAATCAACACATAGGGCATCCCAAAGCGTGAGAAGATATTCTTTTTTAGGAACTTAGCCACCGTAGTGTTGGATCAACACCATCACACAGTGGAAGAAATTAGGATCCATAAGCACTCTAGTTCATTAATTTTGGTTGAAAAGAAACATGCTAAAAATAGAGTATAAAGGGTTTCATGAACATACCTTGGCCGAACCAACGAAATCTCCATTTCCAGCTGCAAAATCCTCTAAATCCTTGTGTAGACTACCACAAGATCTTCCCTACTATTCTCTTGGTGCTCTAGATTGAGTTGTGGGACTCAAAATAAGATGGAATTAAAGGTAATATCGAGAAAACTCACTGAACAAAACCCATTGAAGAACACCTTCTTCATCTGAATTTTTCAGCAAAAATTCAGTCGGTTCTCATGCCTTTCTTCACTCCAATCTCTTCAATATATTGTAGACTATCATGCAAAGAGATGTGCTGCATGGGATGCAGCTCATGCTTGGAGTAAAGCAAAGGAGAAGGTGGGTTCCAAGTAAGCTAGTTGAAGATGAAAAACCCATTTTTTCAAGTTTGTATAATTTTTCCATTTTCCAAAAATCCAAAATTGATTTTAAAATAATATTTTATTTATAAATCAAAATTTATTAATTTTACAAATTAATTTTCAATAAAATTAATAAATAATTATTTAAACAATTTAATAATTCTGATTAATTTAATATCCATATTAAATTAATTTTACATAAATTCATCTTCATATATTTAAATCATATTTAAATATATTTTCTCCAATTTCGTTTGATTCTAATTTGAACGTTTCAAATTAACTTATCATGCTACTCTATAGCTAATCCATTTTCGAGCTAGTAGGGGACCTCATGGACCTACAGATCATGGACTCCAACGATCCGAGATTAATCGGCTAAACTCATTAGACCGATCTAACCCCCATTTCATTAACTAATAGGTCACTCCACTAAAGCCAATAGTTGAATTCCTCTCACTGTAGAATATATTATGTCCACTCGATATAACCATGATTAGTAAGTTAATCCTTCACAGGTTGTTCGTAATAACGGCTGGGTCAAATCTATGTTTTACCCCAAAATTACCTCTTGTTCCTTAAGTTCCCACTAATCCCCTAATGAACAATTGTTTTTTTTGATCCAATCACAAAACCGAGTCCCTCTCATGCTAAATGAGAGGGTGGGATCCCTTGTTCAAGCCCCAGAATCAGCACTTAAGGGAACAACCTCTCTACTATTCCTAAAGTGGGTAGGAGTGAATTCTCTCTTGCACTCTATGTCCCCAGCTATCTATCCAGTCTCACCCTTGAAATGGCAGTCATATTGAGCCGACTTGTTGAGCCAACCCTCACCTATGCAAATATAAGGGCAATCTCGAATAAACAGGAGTTCATAGTTAGCTCTGGGTTACGATCAAGTTACCTAGGTCATCGCTTTGAAATAGTCAGTCTTAAACAGTAAACAACGTTATAAAGTAAGAGTGACTCATTTCGTGGTCTGATCTTGTACAAACTCTTTTGCACAAGGGCACCCCCACTTCTCATGTCCAACATGAATGAATTAGGATCACTTCGTTTGTAGCACTTTACAACTTCTTGTAACAACTACAAAGCAGGTCGTATCTAATAGTGTTACCATAATAAAGTACCCAACCTTATCCATGTACTATAGATCATTTTGACTATTTACTCGAACCTGATCCACCTTTATGTCTCCACATAAAGTTTAAGTACTCATCCAATAGTCAAGGGACTTTTAGGTTTATTGGATTTATATTCAAGCAATAGATCTATTCAATAACACCTTTATTGAATTTTTAGAATAAGCTCCATTGTTTACATACCACGAGTTTTAAGACATAAAACCCAACACGTGACCGCATTATTCTTAAGACAGGAAATGGCCTACACACATTTGAAGAAGTAGTCAACTACTACTAGGATGTACTAATGTCCACAGAGGTAAGGAAGAGACCCATAAAATCTATGCCCCACACATTAAACAGCTTTACTTCCAAAATCGAAGTCAGTGTCGTTCCATTTTTGTTTGATACGTTACCAGTCTGTTGACATCGATAATAGTTTACCGCATAGGCACAGACTTCTTTGAATAGAGTAGGCTAGAAGTAGCCACTTTGAAGGACCTTAGTAGTCGTCCTCTGCCCCCCTGAAGTTTCCATCATATGGGGACTCATGAAATTGCTCGAGGATGCATTGAACTTCCCACTCCATAACGCATCGCCATAAAATATGATCAGGTTCTAGTCGGTATAAAAACGGGTCATTCAAATAATAAAATTTTGCTTTGTGAACAAGCTTCTTCCTCTGTTGAAAATTGTATTCTTTAGGCATTTGAGCACAAACCAGATAGTTAACAATATCTGTACACGATGCTTCTTTCTCGCTTAGACTCATTAGCTTCTCATCCGAGAAGCAATCTTCTATCTTCTTCTCTTTCTTCTAAATCTCCTCATTTTTCAAACGTGAAAAATGATCTGCAACTTAGTTCTCTGTTCCCTTTCAATCTATAATCTCTAGGTTAAACTCTTGCAGCAATAGAACCCATCTAACAAGTTTGGGCTTGGCATCCTTGCAACAATAGCACCGATCAGTGTATATCACCACTTTAGAGCCCACTAGGTACGGTATAAATTTGTCCACCACAAATACCACAGCTAGCATCTCTTTCTCCATGTCGTGTAATTTTCTTGGGCATTGTTAAGGGTTTTACTGGCATAAAAGATAGGATGTAGGATTCTTTCTTTACGCTGACCCAATACAGCTCCTACCGCTAGTTGCTTGCGTTGCGCATAAGCTCAAAGGGTTACGACCAATCCAGCACCACCAGGATGGGCGCATAAATGAGCGCATCCCTAAATGTGTTGAAGGCCTGGGTGCAAGCATCATCAAAATTATAAGGTCTATCTACTTCAAGGAGCGCACTCAAGGGTCAGGAAATTTGGAAGAAACCTCTAATGATTCTTTTCTAGAATGCAGCGTGTCCCAAAAAGGTTCTCAAAGTCTTAACATTCACAAGCAGTGGTAACTTGGCGATCACATCAATCTTTTTCTGATCCACCTCAAGCCCTGCCTTTGAAACTTTATGTCCCAACACAATGCCCTCAGTGACCATGAAATAGCATTTTTCCCAATAACAAGTTTGGTTCTTCCATCATTTAAGCACGTTTTCTAAATTTGTAAGGCAAGCGTTGTGTGAATTACCAAAGATGAAGAAGTTGTCCATAAAAACCTCCACTGACTGTTCTAAGAAACCTGAGAATATGGTCATCAAACATCGTTGGAAAGTCCCTGACATATTACAGAGCCCAAAGGGCATGTGTCGAAAGGTGAAGGTGCTAAAGGGGCAAGTGAACGTCGTCTTCTCCTAATCTTCAGGCGCTATTGCAATCTGATTATACCTGGAGTACCCATCTAGAAAGAAGAAGAACTCATTTCCCACTAACTTATCCAGCATTTGATCAATAAAGGACAAAGGGATATGATCTTTCTTGATCGCCTAGTTAAGCTTTCGGTTGTCCATGCATATTCGCCACCCGGTGACAGTTCTCATAAGGATTAGTTCATTTTTACTATTAGCAACGACCGTTATACCATCCTTCTTCGGCACACACTGCACTGGGCTTACCCAACTGCTATCAGAGATTGGATAAATGACCCCTGCGTCGAGCCACTTTATTATCTTTTTCTTGACCAGTTCGCACATAGTTGGGTTGAACCTACGTTACCTTTCAATAGAGCCCTCTTTCCCCTCTTCCAACCTGATTTTATGCATGCAATAAGTGGGGTTGATCTCCCGAATGTCTGCTAGAGTCCATCCAATGGTCTTAGTATACTTTTTCAATACCTGAAATAGGGCCATCTCATCGTCTCTACTCAATGTAGAGGAGATCATGACAGGTAGGGTGCCATTATTGCCCAGATATGTGTACTTGAGGTGTACAGGCAAGGCCTTTAGCTCTAAGAGAGGGGGCTCTTTTAAGGATAGTTTTATTCTTACTACTTCTCTTTCTTCTAAGTTTAATGAATCAAAGATCAAGTCAAACTTGGTCATAACATGGACTTCTTCCATCAAAAATTCAATTTCTTCTTCTCTCAATTCCTCTTCAAACACCTTCGACAAACTTGTACTCACATCATCAATGGGGCCGACAGGTTTCCAATTCCTCCAGATACTTCAATGCATTAAATACATTGAATTTAACCTCCTGATAATCAACCCTAATGGCCAGCTCAGCTTTCTGTACATCGATCAACACACGTCCGATTGATAGGAATGGGCGGCCAAGGATGATAGACATCTCAGTATCAGCCTTAAAATCAAGAATGATGAAGTCAGTTGGGAAAATGAATTTATCAACCTGCATAAGTACATCTTCTATCTTCTCTTCAAGATATGTTATGGATCTGTCAGCTAATTGTAGGGTCACAGTGGTAGGTCTGGCCTCACCAGTGCCTAGCTTTTTGAAAATAGATAATGGCATCAAGTTGATGTATGCGCCCATATCATATAACGCATGGCCGACCTCATTTTCACCATAGAGCATGGTAGGGTAAAGCTTCCTGGATCTTTCATTTACGCCGGGATGTTGTTTTTGAATAGTGCTCTGCACTTTTGAGTTAGCGCGACAATCTCGAATTCCCTCAGCCTTCACTTTTTAGCTAAGATGTCCTTTAGAAACTCTACGTAGCTCAGTATCTATTCAAGGGCTTTTACCATAGGGATATTTATGTGAAGCTGTTTCAGCACATCTAGATACCTTTTGAATTGTCGACTATCATCTTTCGTTTTCAATCTGTTTGGAAATGGAGGTGGCACATGCAAACTTTACTTTCTTTGCTTTTATCTTTCATCGCATCAGGGTTCTTCAACAAAAATTCTCAATTTTTTGGTGATGAGGTTTCTCTGTCATTAGGATTTGAAGTTACTGGAGATTTATCAGAGGATTGAGGAGTTTTTCTAGGAAGAATTTTGGTTGTTTGAGGATCATTAGGGTCACTTATGGTTGTAGATATTTTAGTTTCTGGTCTATCTAGAGCTAGTGGTTTTACTTGTTTGAGTTTTGGGGATCTGTGGTCAAATTAGTTGTCATCTTTCCACTATGCAGTGACACTACTCTTTACCATTACAGCGAGGAGGTTCTATGTTACTTGGCATGGTGTCTGGTTGTCTATTTTTCATTTCATTTGTAATCTGCCCCACCTGAACTTTTGAGATTTCAGATTGAGGATGCTTGGGATTGGATCAATGCTTCATTCTTTTGAATATACTCTTTTAAGAGTGATTCTAATGATGAAGATGCATTAAAGCTTGATGCATGGTTGTGGTAGGAACGGTTTTGGGCATGCTGATGGCCTTGGTTGTACTGAATCCGGAAGGATTTCCTCTGTGTGCTTATTGCTGAGGGGTTCCCTCCCCAAGAGAAGTTGGGATGATTCCTCCAATCCGAATTATATGTTTTGCTAAACGGGTTGTTCTGAATTAAAAATAGCCTGAGGATCTTGTTGGCATGCTTCAAGGGAGTGCGGTCCCTTGCATTGTATGCAACTCACAGCCGCAACCCGATTCACCAAATTAAGCTGAGCAATGTTTCTGCTCAGTGCACTCTGATTAATGGCCACTTTTTTTAAGAGAGAGGTGACTGTCGCCATCTAGGCCACTAATGAGCTCACCGCATTCGACACAACCAGTATACCTTCCATTTTCTATTTATCATATTTTTGGTTCCCATATCCGTCATCCACCCATTCTTCAATATTTTTAGCTATTCGGTCCAAAATTCCCTTAGCTTCCATGTATGATCGATCCATAAGTCCGCCTATCGTTGATGCATTGGCCACTGCTTGCGAGGCTTTATTCAACCCGTTATAAAATGTCTCCATCAATGCGTAGTTAGAGATGCCGATGTGCGGGCAGTTACAAACAAGACGCTTAAATCTGGCCCAGGCGACACCCAAAGTCTATGAATCTCCTTGTTCAAACGCAATGATGTCTCGTCATCTTCTTGCATTGACGGTTGATGGAAAGAACTTCTTCATAAATTTATTGACCAACTGATCCCATGAAACTATCTCATTAGGTTATAAGGAATATGCCCATTGCTTGGCCTCATCTCGGAGAGTGTAAGGAAAGAGCGAAAGTTGGATCCCTTCTGGCGTCACACTAGGAATAGAAAAAGTGTTGCACGATTCCACAAAACTAGTCAGGTGGGCATGGGATCTTCTCCCGGTGCCCCTCCAAATTGCCCTATGATATGGATCATCTAGAGCATGACTGGATTTATCTCAAATCTCGTATTCCCGTCAATGGTTGGCTGCATAATACCAGGCAATAAATCGTATAGGTTTGAGGCTGCATAGTTTCGCATTGGAATGTTGTAGTCAGCAATCAACATGATAGGGTTCTGCTGTTCGTGCCCATGTACTTCATTTCCTTCGGGTTGTTGTTGTTTTGGTTATTTACCATATTCCTTTTTTTCTATTTCTATTTTGTCTTACTCTACGACAAAAGTTTCACTCAATTTCAGGGTCAATATTGAATTTAGGTTCAGTACCCATACTCATATACTGTTTGCCGCTTTGTCGCCCAAGCAAGCAATACACCAAATTTCAATAGGGTGCCTGCAAAAACATAAAACCAAACAGTTAATCAGTTAACAAATCCCCGAAAACGGCGCCAAAAACTTGTTGCGTTCAATGTGGTTAAGATGAACTATGCTAGAATGACTATGCGTTGAATCTACTATACACCCAGTTGCAGTTAATCATGCATTGATCACAAGTTTTCTTATAGATTTCCAAGTATAATAAACCTATAAGTTTCTCGGTGTGAGCCGAGGTCGAACTCTGGGATTTATAACTACGAATGTTTGGAGAATAATGTGTATGTGGCAAGGACTAAAATAATTGTAGTAAAGTAAAAAATCATGCGATGAAAGAAACCATGCGACTAAATTATCACAAGCAAATAAATATCCAAGTTTAATTCTGAGAAATTTATATAGACAACAGCTTTAACATGTGTAAGGAAATGTATGGAGAAGCATGGTTAGGGGGAAGTCAACACCACATCCCTGAGTTTTATTCCAAGGTTAATCCTAGCTCGCAACATTTGTTCATCGCACACCTCTCAGTAGCTAGCCACTTTTGTCATATCTCTATGACACATGCATGATGTTGTATTGAGTATAAGGTTATTTCTATCTCTAGAAAAATTTCTTATTTTGCTTAATGAGATCCACAACTACTTACCCTCTCGGCAGTTGGTTATAGATATGTGACTCAATGAGTGATCATAGGCAAGTATTTAAATATTCACACAATAAGCAAACAGGATTAACCCTTAAAGACTTAACTTAGCTCGTAGCATTAAGCACCCCCTTACCCCGTTAAGATTAGCTACTCATGATGAATGAAAAAGCGGCAGTACAAAGAGAGGAGATTATGGAAGTAGACATGATGATATATAAGTTAAGATAGACTTATTGTTTACAAAAGTGAATAATCTCTTAGTCTCAAATGCAATACAACAGTGAAAGACAAGAAGAGAGTAAAGAGACGGGCAACAGGTGTAATGCCGAGGCTGCTGGTGATAGAATGATAGTGTGGAGTGGAGAAGGCTCTCTCAAGCTCTTGCTCCAATGAAGTTCTGATGATAAGTCGGGGTGGAGTTCGGAAGTGGAAGTTCTCAGAAATACTCTTTGGTTCACTCTTTGTTTGTGCTGCAAGAATCGTGTCTAAAGGTGTTCTCAGGTAAAATCTTGACCCTCCGATTTTTTTTAGGATCTTTCTTCATGGGCGTTAAGGCTCTATTTATAAAGTCATGCATTGACAATCATTGGGAATCCTGCTCTGATCAATCGTCATCTCTGACGTGATAGGTAAGAATGTCAACACTGCTATCATGGCCAACATTCTGAAGTTTATGGCAGAAGATTCGTTGGCACTGGGTTAGAGATCTCAAGGCATGTGACCAAATATTTATTCATCAGGTAGAAGCTCGGTGCATGCAAAAAGATCCTGGGATCAACTGCAAAATATACACTTTGGTGCAATTTAACTCATGATATGCGGTCAGTAGGGATTTTTAGTGTACTTCAGCGCAAGTATATTATTTAACATGAATTCTTAGTATAATCAACGCATATGTTGCTTATCTACCTTCATTAAGTAAAAGGCTATAATAACTTGTATTTCTACAAGTTATCAATTCACATTTTACTCATCAAGTCCATTTTTCTCAAATTGTCCAAAATGGCCCAAAAATCACTTAAAAATCCAAAATTACTCATTTTAGGGACAAAATATCAAGAAGATCCTAATTGGGCTTAAAAATGCTCACCAACATCCAAAATGGTCCAAAACTAGTCAATTGCATCAGAATGAGGCATGGGCATGCATGCTGGCATGTTGGGTGAGCGTGCAAAAGGGCTGGGGATCATGCTGGTCATGCAAGATGGCCAACAAGGGCGTTGATAGGCATGCAAGATGGGTGGCACTACTACTGCCTATTCGAGAAAACCCTGACTTCACTTTAATCAATTTTTAACCCAACTTAAAGAAAATATTTTCACATACTTCCTTGATGAAATATGTTAATAAACCTTTAAACTAACTAATGTCAAAATTTCAACTCTTAACTCGTCTACTACAACTCGGAATCTCTCATGGACTAACCTTAAATGGATTTTCAAATTTTACGGACAACCTTTACTTCCTTCACGATTTCTCCACTTTTTCGAGTTCAAATCACTTCGACAACCCCAGGTTAAACTCCCAACTAATTAAGCTTTAATTTCCTCCAAAAAAGGTAGATTTTGCATGAGTGGTTTGGGAGAACCATTGTTTTCTTTAGACCCAATTTTTTGGCCGAAGCTGCTCACTTTTTCCTCTAATCAAAACCATCCAACTAGTTGTTTGAAGGTTAAAACGTGGTGTTTCTTTTTTTTTCCCCCTATTTTTCACCTTTAATTAATTTAAATCAAAATTATCCCTAAAAGTTATTAACTTATTCATTTTTTATTATTATTATTACTACTTTATTAGTATTATCCTTAATATTATTATTATTAATTACACAAACCTCTTTCCTTAATAAACCTAGTTTTTCCCACCTAACACTTCGCCAAATATATAAGTCTGAAGCCCTTGAAAAGTTCAAGGAGTATAAGGCAGAAGTTGAAACTCTGTTAGGTAATACTATTAAAACACTTTGATCTAATCGAGGTGGAAAGGATTTAAAATTCCATGACTATATGATAGAACACAGAATTCAATCTCAACTCTTAGCACCTGGTACACCTTAGAAAAATGGTGTATTGGAAAGGAGAAATGGAACCTTGTTAGACATGGTTCGTTCTATGATGAATTGTGCTGACCTAGCTCGTTTTGGAGGGATGCAGTAGTGACTACAATTCATATCTTGAACAACGTTCCCTCGAAGAATGTTTCTGAAAAACCTTTCGAGTTATGGAGGGGGAGTAAACCTAGTTTGTGCTACTTCAGAATTTTGAGTTGTCCAACACATGTGCTAGTGAAAAATCCTAAGAAATTGGAACCTCATTCAAGATTATGGCAATTTTTTGGTTACCCTAAGGAAATGAGAGGTGGTCTATTCTTCGATCCATAAGAAAACAAAGTGTTTGTATCAACCAACACTACATTCTTGGAAGAAGACCACATGAGAGATCATAAACCACAAAGCAAATTAGTATTAAATGAAACTACTGAAGAATCAACAAAAGTTGTTGATGATGATGTCGGTCCTTCATTAAGAGTTAATGAAGGGACTAACACTTCAATCTAGTCTCGTTCTTCTCAATCGTTAGGAGTGCCTCAACGTAGTGGGAGGGTTGTAGCGCAACCTGACCGTTACTTGGGTCTAATTGAAACTCAAGTCGTTATACCAGATGATGGCGTTGAGGATTCATTGTCTTATAGGCAGGCAATGAATGACACAAACAATGACCAATGAGTCAAAGCCATGGACCTTGAAATGGAGTCAATGTACTTTAATTTAGTATGAGATCTTGTAGATCCACCTGATGGGGTTAAAACACATAGGGTGTAAATGGATCTACAAGAGGAAGAGAGATGTAGCTGGGAAGGTACAGACCTTCAAAGCTAGACTTGTAGCAAACACTCAAAGGGAAGGGGTTGACTATGAGGAAATTTTTCCAATGATGCTATGCTTAAATCTATACGAATTCTCTTGTTCATAACCACATATTATAACTATGAAATATGGCAAATGGATGTCAAGACAACCTTTCTGAATGGAAATATTGAAAAGAATATCTTTGTGTCTCAACCCGAGGGGTTCATAGCCCAAGGTCAGGAGCAAAAAGTTTGCAAACTGAATCGATCCAATTATAGGTTGAAACAGGCATCCAGATTTTGGAATATTAGGTTTGATACTGTGATCAAATCTTTTGGCTTTGACCTGTGTATGAGCCTTTTGTTTACACGAAGATCATCAACGATAAAGTAGCTTTCTTAGTACTTTATGTGGATGATATCCTACTCGCTGGGAATGATATAGGATACCTTACTAATGTTAAAAAGTGGCTAGTAGCCAAATTTCAAATAAAAGAGTTGGGAGAGGCACAGTATGTTCTTGGGATCCAAATAATTAGGGATCGTAAGAACAGAACGCTAGCTATATCTTAAGCAACTTATATCGACAAGATGTTGATTTGATATTCGAGGCAGAACTCTAAGAAGGGTTTATTGCCTTTCAGGCATGGAGTTCATTTGTCAAAGGAATAGTGTCCTAAGATACCTCAAGAAATTGAGGACATGAGACGTATTTCCTATGCCTCACTGTGAGCAGCTTAATGTATATTATGCTCTGCACTAGACCTGACATTTGTTATGCAGTGGGAATAGTCGGTAGGTATTAGTCCAATCCAGGGTTAGACCGCTAGACTGTGGTTAAGAATATCCTCAAGTATCTTAGGAGAACGAGGGACTATATGCTAGTGTATGGAGCTAAGGATTTGATCCTTACGGGGTACACAGACTCTGATTTCCAAATTGACACGGATTCTAGGAAGTCCACGTCAGGATTAGTGTTCACCCTCAACGCGGGAGCTGTAGTATGGCGTAGCATCAAGCAATGATGCATTGCAGACTCAACCTTGGAGGCTGAGTATGTAGCTACTTGTAAAGCAGCAAAGGAGGCAGTTTGGCTAAGGAAGTTCCTAAGTGATTTGGAAGTTGTTCCAAACATGAACTTGTCGATCACCTTATACTGTGACAATAGTGAGGTTGTGGCCAACTCTAGCCACAAACGAGGAAAGCACATTGAGAGGAAGTATCATCTGATACGGGAGATTATGCAATGAGGAAATGTGTGTTAGGGTTGATGCCCTAAATCTCGTAGGGTTCTATAGTTTGTAAACATTATATGAACAAACTCATTTTATATTTAATAAAATATATGATATTTTATTCATTGTCTATAAAATATTTGATATTTTAGTTGCAATAACCACAAACCAATAAACTAACATCCAAGTTTATCATTGTAACTTAAATATATATGTGGTGACATAGGGTGGATCATGTTTAAGTGATAACCTAAATGGTCTATAGTAGATGGATAAGGCTGGGTACCTTATCCCGATGATACTACGAGTATGGCTCTCTTTGTAGATGTTACAATTGTTGTAAAGTGCTACAAATGATCTGATCCTGATCATTCATGTATTAGACATGCAAGCGGAGATATTCTATACAAAGGAGTTTGTATAAGACCGGAACATGAAATGTTTAGTCTCATTATATAACGTCGTTGATAATAGAGACTTACATTTCACCAAGATGACCATAGCTAACATGACTTGAATCCTGAATGAGTTGTGAACTCCTGCCTATGAGGGCAGTCCTTTGATTTGTATGGGTGAGAGTGGTCAGATCGTCGACTCAACAAGCCTACCATTTTAGGGATTCGTCTGATTAGGGAGCTAGGAACACAGCTACACAAGATGGAATTCACTCCTTCCCCAAAGTAGGGGTAAGTAGATAAATTGCTCCCTTAAGGACTGATTCCAGGTCTTGAACAATGTGGCGCCACACCATCTTCTGGCCCGAGAGGGGTTTAGTCATAGTATGCCTATGATTTGTTGTTCATTAGAAGGATCAGTGGTACATAAGAAGTTAGATATAACTACATGGACAAAACAGTATTGTGGCCCAGCTGTACTTACGAGCAATTTGTGAAGGGTCATTACTGTTGATTGGTTATATCCAATGGACACATAAATATATATGTAGTACGAAGAGTGCAGCTATTGGTCTTTAGTGGAGTGCCCGACAGTTAACGGATGGTGAATAATGTAATTAAAGAGTTTAATTAATTATTCATGTACCGTTGGAGCTTCAAGCTATAGGTCCATGAGATCCCCTTGGTAGCTCAATAGGATTTTGTTGAGAATCAATTTTTGGATTAATTTGAATTGTTCAAATTAATAGAGGGATTTAATTATATATGATATAATTAAATTGTTCCAATTATATCTGATATAATTGTCATAATGTATTTGATACATTATAGCTTAATGGGACAAAATAAATATTTGAATGAGATTCAAATATATTTTCTATGAATGGCATTCATAGCTATTAAATTTAATATAAATGAGATTTATATTGAATGCCATGAAATAGAGAAAAGAAATATAGTTTATATTGTATGTGATACAATATTAAAACTATAGGTTATATGTTATATTTGTTATAACATATAATTTAATATAAATATAATATGATAAGTTAGTTATCATATTTATTTATATAATACTATTATTATTTGAATAATAAGGAAGGGAATTACAACTCCCTTCCCCATCTCTCCTCTCCACCAACTTTAGTAGGGTGGTTATGTTTTTATGGCAAGTAGGAATGAAAGAAAAATAGTTTTTCTTCTCCTTCTACTATTGTTGTGGTTGAACGATTGATTGAGAGTAAAGACAGAAGTGTTAATGTCTTCTTCTTCCTCCACATTAAAGTTTCTCTCTTAACCAAAATAGTCAAAGCCCACCACTCTTAGGTTCTCATCCTGAGAATACCAAGGTAACACTGTGGTAGTGTCCGGGTTTTGGTTCGAGATTATCTTGAAGAAGAAGTTTGTGATTTTGTTCGAGGGAGAAACGCGAAGAAAGGTTCTTCAAAGATGAGGTTTCTTGAAACCCATTTTCGTTTAAAGCATGCTGTAATTTAATTTTAAATTCATATCTAGTTGTTTGTTTACAATAAACTTTATATTCGATAAATTATGGAATTTGGTCAATCCACTTCTGCTTAAGGTTCTTCTCATACGAGTTCCTTCAATGTGATCGCATAAAGATCGCTTCAGAGCACAATATTGTTGATCCATTTATGAAAGCTCTCTCGACTGAATTGTTCGAGAGTAATCTAAAGAATCTAGGTCTACGAGATATATACATTGTGTAATCTAGGGCAAGTGGGAGATGTGTAATGGGTATGAGATGCCTTAGTTTATTGTACTTTGCTTTGTATTTGTAACATCCCCATTGTTCTATGTAATGTACATCCCACTAACTAGAGTTTTAGTTCAAGTAGGAGTTTCTTGGGTTTTATGCCCTAAAACTCGTAGAAATTAAATGATCGTCATTAATAACTAGTTATTAATGTTTTTCTCAATAAGTGTTATTGATGTTTTATTTAATTTTACCTTATTAATCCTAAAATCCAATAAACTAACATCCTAGGTTATCTTATGAGTCTTGAACTGTATGTAGAGATATATAGGGATCAATGTTCAAGATACAGCCTAAATGGTCTATAGTATAGGGGTCAGGTTGGATACCTTATCCTAGTAACACTATGGATACAGCCCACTTCGTATTTGATACAAACGCAGCATCCAACGCATTCCCGTAGGAGACATGCCAGTGGAGGTATCCTGGGCAATGAGTTTGCACAAGACCAGACCGCAAAATATTAACCATTAGATGTAACTCCATTGACTAGTTAGGTTTCTATTTCAATAGGATGACCTAGACAACTTAGTCCTACTCCTGAGTATACTATGAACTCCTGTTCACGAAGGATTGTCCTTTGATTTTATGGGTGAGAATGGCCGGTTCGCTGACTCAATATGGCTTCCATTTTGGGGATAAGACCGAGTGGGTAGCTGGAAACATAATCATAAGATGGATTTCACTCCTTCCTAACTTTAAGGTAAGTAGATGAGTGTTCCCTTAAGTGGTCTCTAGGACTTGAACAAAGGGCTCTATCCTCTCACTGGCCCGAGAGGGTTTCTGTTTAATGGTTGGACCATAAACAGGTTGTTCATTAGATGAGCACTAGTACTTAAGGATGTAGAGGTACCTAGGGGTAAAATGGTAATTTGACTCAATTGGTGTTACGAAAACTCATGAAGAACTAACTTGTTATTATTGATCTTTATCCGTGGACACAGAAACATATCCATAGTGAGAAGAGTACAAATGTGGATCTTTAGTGGAGTGTACCCACAATTAACGAATATTGATTAATTTGGTTAATGAGTTTAGCCAATTAATCTCACATCGTTGGAGCTTATGATTTGCAGGTCCATTAGGTCCCCTTCCTAACTTGTAAAGGGTATTGAGGTAATTTTTCATTAAATTGAATTTAAAATGTTCAATTTCAGAATTGGGAATTTTTTAATATATGTTGATACATTTTAATATAAAGTTTCATTTTAGACTTTATTATTAATTTTGGATATGATTCAAAATTAATAAATGAGAGAACGAAATATTTGAAAGCAGTTTAAATATTAATTTAATATGAATAAGATTCATATTGAAAACTATAGGTTAAACATAATGTGTATTGGATGTGCATTAAAACTATAGGTTAAATAAGAGAAATATATTTGAATACGATTGAAATGGGAAAATTAAATTAAATATGTGATATTTAATTGGATGATTAATTAATTGAAGAATTAATTTATTATTTAATTTAATTTAATTTTGAATTTAATTAAATTGATTAAATCAAAACTATAGGTTAAAATTAATGCACATTAGATGCGTATTAACACTATAGGTTATGTGAGAGGGAACCATTTAAATATGATTTAAATGGTTATTGGTTTTTATTTATTTAATTAAATTAAATAAATAGGTTTATTTAATTTTAATTAAATAAAATGCAATTCCCCACATATGGGAGTTACTAGAGACGTGGGATCCACTTTCACCCTCTCTTTCTCATTCTCTTTGTATCAAAACAAAAGAAAAAAAAAACCAGTGAAGATCAATTTTGATTGATGAGAAAATTCTCTGCATTTTTTCTTCCTTCTTCCTCCCAATTCCAAAAAGGAAAAAAAAAAAAAATCCCACAATTCTCATCTCCTCAATTTCCCTAGAAGAATAGGGAGGACTCAAAATGGTGGTGCCTATTCCCAATTCATACGAATTCCACAGAATTCCCAAAAGGTTTGCAATGTAATTTTTTTCCTTATATAATTAGATTTTTGGGAATTACATGCTTAATCTATTTTTCCTATTTTATTCCAATATAAAATTGTTCTGTTTTAAATGCCAATTTTATATACATTTGGGTTTTGTGTTTTGGCTTCCGCTGTGCCTAGGGTTTTCATCCCATCAGATTTCTCCACAACACTTTGATAATGGAATCGTATTGTTTCTCAACACTTGTTCTTTCCTGTCTAAGATTTGTACATGTTCTTCTTCATAGGAAATATTTTCCTTAAATTATAGTGGTTGTGATTCTAGAACATGAGACGGGTCTAAAATATACTTATGCAACATCGATACATGGAACACATCATGTATCTTGGAAAGCTCAATTGGCAAGGCCAAATGGTAAGCTGATGGTTCTATGTGTTCCAAGATTTCATATGGTTCTATATATCTCGAACTCAGTTTTCCTTTCCTATCAAAGTGTAACACACCTTTCCAAGGGGAAAGCTTAAAAAAAAACTCTATCTTCCACCTCGAATTCCAAATCCCAAAGGCATTTGTCAACATAACTTTTTGGCGATCTTGAGTCGTCTTAAGTTTCTAGTATCAATAGTGATTTGCACCAATTATGGACCGAGCAACATCCTCTCACCAACTTCATCCCAACATACTAGGGTTCTGCATTTCCTCCCATACAAAGCATCATATGGAGCCATTTCAATACTAGAATGATAACTGTTATTATATGCAAACTCCATCAGTGGGAGATGAGAATCCCAGTTGCCCTTAAACTGTAGCCACAGGCTCAAAGCATTTCTTTCGAAGTCTGAATAATCCGTTCTGATTGCCCATCGGTCTGAGGATGGAAGGTGGTGCTAAACTTAAGTTTAGTACCAAGAGCTGTTGCAAGCTTGGCCAAAACTTCGACATGAATCTCGAATCTCGGTTAAAGACAATCGATACTGGTGCTCCATAGCGACTAACAACCTTTACTACATACATCTTAGGCAACTTGTCCAAGGAATAAGTGGCTTTAACTGAGAGAAATCTCGTTGTCTTTGTCAACTAGTCAATTATCACCCAGATGCCATCATGACCATTATGAGTGTGAGGAAGTCCAAACAAAAGGTCCACGGTAACATGCTCTTACTTACATTCTAGCACTGGAGTGGATTTAGGAGCCCAATTGTTTTCTGTCTGATAGGTTTAACTTGCTGGCAAATCATGCACTTCAATACATATTCAACTATATCACGTTTCATCCCAGGCCACCAGTAGAACTTTTTCAAAGTCCAATACATTTTAGTGCTACCTAGATGCTTCGTATAGGCTGAGCTATAGGATTCCTCTAAAATATTTTGCTTTAAGTCCAAACTATTAGGAATACATACACAGTTACATCTTATTACAGCTCCATTCCTTACATCATAGTCTATCTGATGGCCTTGCTCCACTGTTTTTCTTATCTGCTTCAACATTTCATCATCTTTTTATGCCTCAACAATCTTGTCAATTAGGGTAAGCCTGACTTGAAATTGTGTAATTAAATCTCACTGGTTATCTACTGCTAACATTACATTACAACCCTTTAGTTCACACAAAGAAGATGAACTGATAGCATTCAATGAAGCTTTCAAGTATAATGTCTTTCTACTCAAAGCATCGACTATCATATTAGCTTTGCCAGGATGATAATTAATAGTACAATCATAATCTTTGATCAAATTTAACCACCTTCTTTGCCTCATTTAACTCTTTCTGATCAAATACATACTTCAAAATTTTATGGTCTGTAAATATGCGACACTTTTCCTCATACAAATAATGTTGCCAAATCTTTAGTGCCAACACTACTGCTGCTAGCACCAGGTTATGTGTCAAGTAGTTACACTCATGCTTTTTTAATTTCCTGGAAGCATAAGCTATCACTTTATCCTTCTGCATAAGAACACACCTTAAACCTTGGCGAGAAGCATCACAGTAAACTTCATACTCAATCCCAAGTGTAAGAAGTGTTAGAATAGGTGTTGAAACCAATCTTTTTTTTAATTCTTGAAAACTTTGTTCGCAATCCTCTACACAAATTTTTCACTCTTCTTGGTAAAAGTTGTTAATGGAAGTGCCAACTTCGAGAACCCCTTAACAAAGCGACGATAATAACCAGTTAAACCAAGAAAACTACGTACCTTAGTAATTGTCGTGGGCTACTCCCTCTTAAGTACTACTTCTATCTTCTATGGACCCACAAAAACACCTTTATCTGAGATCACATGTTCGAGCCAAAACTTGCATTTGCTGAACTTTGCATACAATTTGTCATCTCGCAATATCTGCACCACTGTTCTTAGATGCTCAGCATGTTCCTCCTTATTCTTAGAGTATATCAGTATATCATCAATAAACACAATTACAAACTGATCTAGGAAAGGATGAAATATCTTATTCATCAAATCCATGAATGTTGCAGGTGCATTAATTAACCCAAACGACATTACTACAAACTCATAATACCCATACCGTGTCCTGAATGTTGTATTTGAAATATCTTATTCTTTAATCTTTAGCTGATGGTACCCTGATCGCAAATAAATCTTGGTAAACGCTGAGGCATCGTTTAGCTGGTCAAATAAGTCATCAATGCATGGCAATTAATACTTATTACGTATTGTTACCTTATTTAACTATCGGTAATCAATACATAATCTCAGTGTACCACCCTTCTTGTTCACAAATAATACTACTCCACGGAGAAACAATAGGTCTAATGTAACCTTTATCCACTAGTTCTTGCAGCTGAGTTTTCAACTCTTTCAATTCCGTCGGAGCCATTCTATACAGTGCTTGAGAGATCAAATCTGTTCTAGGCACTAAATGTGAACCCCGAGCCCTAATTTCTCTACTTAAGTATGTTCCCTACTGAGACCAGTGTGGTGAGTAGGTTGATGTGGAAATTAATGTGTAATTGTAGAGAAAGGGGTGAAAAATTAGAAGAAAAATGTGAATTTGAAAGCTTGACTCTTAGGTAAAACTTGGAAAAATTGATTAAGTGTAAACCATGCGTTGGAAGCTAGAAAATTAACTAAGTGTTATTCCATGCGTTGGCCTTGCTCATTTAGAGGTTATTTAGACGTTGAAGGAAGCGAAAGTGTGGCCAAGAGAAACGCATGTGGCAACCAATGTCTTAAGAGGTTAGCCAAGTATGCTGCAACCTCAAGTTTATGCGGGCATGGGAGCTGGTCGATCGTATAGTAAGTGAGCAATGCTATACGATGGGGTAGGTGATCGTGTAAGCGGGCGCTAGACGATCGTGTAGCAATGCAGGGAGCCAAGCGATCCGGTATGCGATCGTACGATAAAGTGTAGCGCTAGACGATGCGGAAAGTCGCGCTATGCGATGGGTGCTATGCGATGGGCGATAGCAATATGCGATGGGCGATAGCGTTAGACGATGAGGCGTTGGCACTGTACGATCGGCATCAGCGCTAGACGATGACGCTGGGCGATGGTGCTACGCGATGGGCTGTCTCTTATACACATCTAGATGTGTATAAGAGACAGATGCTATGCGGCAACACTATGTGACAGTGCTATGCGGCAACACTATGCGATGGTGCTATGCGGCAACGATATGCGATGGTGCTATGCAGCAGTAGTACTAGACGATGAGCTATGCGGCAATGAGACAAGCCATAGTGGACGCATAGTGAAACATCTTGTGTTGCTAAGGCTTGTGGTACATAAGGTTACTATGTGTTGGTGATGTGCTATATGTGTTGGACATCCGAGGGCATGTGGGCGCATAGGACAAGGCTAATAGTATGCGTTGGAAGATTGTTGGTCATTATCCTAGTTAAACGCATAGGGCAAAGGTAAGCCATGCGAAAGAGAAGGATGTGTGGCCAAAGATGAGCCTTGCGAGCATCTAGCATATGTGACCAAGTTGCATCAATTGAATGCACAAGGTAAGATTTAATGAACGCATTTTGATGTTGGATGAACGCATTTGAGATTGAATGAACGCATTTTGATGTTGGATGGATGCATGCGCCAACTGGTGGTGTCCGGACATAGGTATGTTGCGCCAATTGGATGGATGCATATAAGGTTAGATGGACGCATTTGTGGTAGATGGACGCATTGAGGTAAGATGGGTGCATATGAGATTGGATTGATGCATTCAAGGTCGTCATCCGGACATGTGGCTTGTTGGGGAGAAATCTTAGGCCTTAAGAAAATGAGGTAGATGCACAAGAAGACATGCAAATTTAAGAATTGTGTTGGTTAAGGAAGAGAGGAGGACACCTTCAATTGCGATGGCATGAAGGTTGCGTTGATAGTGTAGGGAAAAGACACTTGGACATGCGGTCAAGTAGAAGGTGTCGGCCTTGGAGAGATTTTGGACGCTATAAATAGGGCCAAGGACTTCTCTTCAGATCATAATTCAAAGGACATTAAGAAGAGTGTATGAAGGCTTATTGTGAGAAAACTATGTATTGATGAAAGAACGCATGCGTTGGCAGCAAAACCATGCGTCGATCATAAAGCTTCAAGAAGAGATGCAGTTGGATAGTGAAGTTTGGAAATAACATCAACTTGGGATGAAGATATCTCCCAGACTTACTCGTGCGTTTGGAGTGATTCTAAAGCCACATGAAAGATCCGCGAGTCTAGTTTTCAGGGTAGGGCTGGTGGAGAAGAAGCTCCAAGGAATTGAGCTGGAAAGTGAGGAAAAGACAGAAGGGTCAAGCTGCCGGGTAAACTTGGGCCAGTCTTGAGAATTTTAAGATTCCGGAAAAATCACGAGAATTTCTAAGCTAAGATTTTAAGGTAATCTTCCTGAGACATTGTAGAGCATGTTTACAGAAGGAAGTATCTCGAGATAGGGCTTATAACTATGTGTAATCTAAGCTTTAAATTGAATCTGGATCTTAGGGTTCCAAAGGGAGCCCGAGGTGATCAAGGAAATTCTAGAGAGAAAGGTTCCTAAACGATCAAGGTGAGTGACTAAATATTTAGCTAAATATTTGACTAAATATTTACAATGTCTTAAAGAAACCATGTTTTAAAAAAAGATTATTCTCATGCTAGCTAGTTTTACAAAGTAATTTCCAAGCAAAATATGAGTTATATTTTAAACGCATTCCATGTATAACTGTTTATCGAAAAACTATTTATGTGTGTTTAAATACACCAAACATGCATTAGTATCTTTAAAGACATGTCTTCTATGCATTATGCTTTACATGCTTTAAAGAGAAAGTCATTTTATAACTAGTTTTACTTGAAACTTGATACCGAAGGACATTTGAGAAGGTATCCCAGCAGCTCGATACTGAAGGACAAGTTTTGAGAGGTATCTGAGCAAAAGTACCTAAGGTATGACGGTACTTAGTATGGCCACATGCACGTAGGTAGTTAAAGTCAGAGATTGAGCAAAATGGTTCTCTCTTGACTAGCAGTTGATGTTAGGATTTAGCCACAGCAGGGTTATTCTCAACTAAGGAACAGTTTTAATATTTTCTGATAAAAACAATTTTATATGCTTTATGCTTGGAAAATGTTTATACTGCAGTACAAGGTTACTGTAGAAATTTATATTTCAGTTTAATCTCTTTATTGAAGCTTTTGCATGAGAATCGATTTTCTTTCTTAAATCACTCACTGGGCTAGCAAGCTCACCCCGTTTTCATATGTTTTCCTTTTCCCCCAAGTAGTGGTCAAATCCTCAGGAGATAGCTTTGCATCTGCTCTGCCACTAAAGGACAAAGATATTGTAACCCGTCTGTTAGGTGGTTACTGTAAATATTGTACACATGTTACAGTTGTTCATATAGGCACTAAGGTTTTGGGCATCGGGACTTGTGAAACTAGTAATGTAATTACTCTAAATATGTTGTGTTTTTTAAACTTAATAAATTTAGCTTAAGAGGCATCCTCTATGTATGAGTTTGCACATTAGTGTTAGAGGTTTTTTTCCACAAGAGTTATTAGACAATAAGTGTCAACAAAAGGGTTGATAACTGCTGTAGTCATATCCTTTCCTAGGCTCAGAGAGTAGTCTGGGACGGAGTGTGACATTAAATCAATGGCAAACTCTATTTCTTTATCAGGTGTTAATCCTAACAGATCCTTTGGAAAAACATTTGGTAATTCCTGCACCACTGGTATATCTTCTAATCTCAACTTTTTATCAACTTGTTTATCAATTACGTGAGTCAGATAAGCAGTAAAACCCTTCCTTAACATCTTACTTGCTTTTAACATATAGATCACACATGTAGGTAACGTTTGTCGCCTATAAAATTCACTTCGACTTTTCCTGGTTGTTTAAACACTACCTTCTTTCGATGACAATCTAAAGAGGCATGATATTTGACAAGAAATTCATCCCTAAAATTATTTAAATTCCTGGATATCTAGGGTTATTAGGCCAGCAGAAAATTCACTTCCATCAATACACATTATACATTCTCTATATACATTTCTAGCCACAAATGTTTCACCAATGACATACTAATTAGTAATTCTTATGGAAAACATACTAACTCTTTATTAACATCCATAGCAAACACATGTGACATAAAAGAATGCATAGCTTGAGGATAAATCAATACATGAGCAGGTTTATAAAAAACAACTAACGTACCAGCCACGACATCGGGTGTTTCATAAGCCTCTTGTTAGGTCATCGCAAAAATCTTCCCCTGAGCACGAAGATGACCCACTGGTGCCTTTTTCTTAGCACCACTAAACCCTCACCCTTGGAAGCTATTAGCAAAAATGGCTGCTCAATTGTCTAAGAAGTGGTTTTTTTTAGTAGTATTGCTCTCTTGCAATAACTTAGGACAATTTTTGCAAAAATGTCTAAATTGTTCATATTGAAACATACATCATTCTTCCCAAAGCACGAACCCCAGTGGCCTTTACCACATTCTACACAAATAGGTCCCCTCTCAACACCTGTAGAAGCACTACTGGTTGATCTAACCTACGAACTCCTTGTAGACTCTGATGGTCATCTTAAACTGCTAGAAGATTGAAATCCTCCTCCTTTGCCTGATCTAAAACTGAAAGAACCACTATATCTTGGTTTAAAACTTTGTTCAAAACTCCCGGAGTAAACCTTCTATTGAATCTGTCACATTGTTGGCTCGAAGAGGTAGCTGCACGAGCATTACTTGCAGTTTCTCTCTTTATCCTCTTCTTAGGTATACTCCTTTCAACTCCCATTGTTGTTTCAACTAACTGAGCAAAGTCATTCCATTCAGCACTTGCAGCAACCCGTGTACGAATATCCTCCCTCAAGCCATCTTCAAATCTTCTCCATATGTCTCTCTCATTCTCAATTGCTGAAATAGCATATTTGGACAGTTCTGTATATTTTTTCTCATATTCCGCCACCGGCATTATTCCATGCACTAACTTAAAAAATCCATTCCGTTTCATATTATGGAATGATCTTGGATAGAAATTTTCATAGAATAATCTTCTATCTTTGTGGTGTAACTGAGTCATACGCCACTAATCATCTACCACCCCTTGTAGTAAGAAAGTGGCAAGTCCCACTTTTCTATCATCTGGGCATCTCATTAGACCAAAGCACTTTTCTACCATTTCCATCTATTTTTCAGCATCAATAGGATTAGCTATCCCTGAAAATGTTGTGGCTCCCAAGGCCTTCAAACATTCTATCCTAAAGTTCTTCTCAGGATTATCTTGCACAACCCTCACACTGGTTGTAAGTTCCTGAGAAAATCTAGCCATCATCTGTTCCCCAAAATTCATCTCTACTTGGGTATGTTAGTTTCAGATTCTGATTCTTCAGTTCCACTTATTGTACCACCAAGAGCTTTACTAGTTCTGTCAATTGGCTGTTTCTCCATCTTGCCACAAAGAGTCATAATCACTATATTACAATATGTGGCATCATATTCAGTAAAAATCATGGACATCTTTGATAGCTCTAAAAAAGAGTTATATTTCCTAGCTTAATTCGGACTCGTTATTGGATTTTATGTATTTATTTTTCTATTTTGTAGGTATCGAGCAATCAAGAGGGAGAATTGGCGATTAGGTGAAGAACGGGGTTAATTTGGAACAATATGGAGTTGATTTAAGCATCCAGGCTTCAAAGGAGTCAAAAAGACCAAAATGTCCCTGCTTTAGCATCACAACATTCATCTTATACGAAGCCTCGCCACTCGTCTAACGGTGCAAGGCAGTAGCCTGATGTGTAGGGGAGAATTGCAATGCTCCGAGTTGGTAGGAACGCCAGCATTGCAATGTTTCCCTGATGCTTGTGACCTTTTTTGTCGAGTGTTGCAATGTTGTGAAGATTTCTATAAATATCTCCCTTCGTCTTTAGGTCAAAATATGCTAACTTTTGGGGGCTAAACTGATGGAGGCCGAAGTTAAACTTCATTCTTCTTTCTTTCCCTTTAGAATTTAGTGTCTTTAGGTTATTTTTCTTTTTGTTTTGGGTTGTAATCGACGAATTCGATGTGTATCTCAGATTTGTCTATGAATTAAGAGGTAACTCCTATCGAAGTTTGGCTAGAGTCAATGGTCAGAAGTTCGTTGGTAGGGTCGTTGAAAGTGGCGATCGGAAGTTGACCGACAACGATCACGCGAAGATGATGGTCGGAGTTGTCCGACTGCGGTCACCAGAGGTAGTGTCCGAAAATTGGCCGGTAAACTTTCTAAATGAAATTAGGGGAAAAAGTGTAATCCATGGGTTTGAATAGTGTTTTGACTATTCAAACACATGGGAAAATGTGTAAGAAGCCTTGGCTTTCTAAACCCTTGCCCAAGTAAGGGCAGGACTTAGGATGTCTAACCCATCCCAAACCCAATCCTTGAAACAAAGGCTAACCAGATAAATGACAAAATTTAAGGTTTACTTTGAACAAATAGCAAAAAGTTTTTTTTAATTGTAAAAATGGCAAGACCAGATAAATAATAAAAAAATAAAAGTGTGAAATTATCAAAAATACCCTCACTTGAATTAAATCTTCCAATGTGCAAATATAGAATTTGGAGAATTTCTAAACAATTCAAAAAACACCAAAATACACAATAATTAAACTATATACCATAGTAATTAATGCACCTGCCAAACCTCAAATCAAAACCTACTTGATATGATTGAAACACAACTCAAGGAGTTCATTCAAAATACCAACCAATCTTCCCCAAAACAAAATTAGGGAACTCAAAATTTCTTAGCCAAAATCAATAGACACCAGAAGCGTGAAACAACAACAAATTTCCGTTCGGGCGACCAACCACAAACCCTCACTTCTCAATCCACCTACAATAAGAAATCTCTGCAAACTCCCATAATAATCGTGTCCATCCGGTAAGTGACTGTAAATCGTGGAAGAAAGTCTAGCCTTCTCATATATAATCTTTTCTAACACTCATTTATCTGTCTAAGGGATATCGAAACTGATACCGTTAAAAAGGACTTCGAGATTGATATTTTTACTAGCAAAAGTACTATTCAAGCCAACATATTTTCTGGAAGAAAAAAAAATCACGATTTACATGGTCTTCACAATGTCTTCACGGGTAGGGAAATCAAAATCACCCTACAATTTTTCATTTCGTCCATGCATTGTAATTTCCTATATACATTGTTTCCACTATTAAAGGTAAGAAATAATTGCTAAACAAAATTTTTTGGATATTATATGTAGAGATGTTTATATTTTTCATAAATAATTATCGGTTTTAAGAAATAGTTTTAAATTAATATTCTATTTCATATCTTTTGGAAAATCGAAAGAATTTTTTATATACAAAAATATTCCCTATTTTTTAGGATCCACAACCAAAACAGGATATTAATTATTTAGTAACGATTTTTAACTAATAAATTTAAAAAATAATCCAACCTTTAAATGCATTCAAAGAAGGATTAAAATTATGAAAAAAGAGAAAACTGAAGGAAGAACAAAAGTCAGTGAAACATTGAGGAATAATATACCATTCAACACAGATGATAAAAATTCAACTCCGGATAGGCCATTCAACCTCAGCCAAGCATGACAATGTTGTGACTGACTAAAAACTTTGAAATTGAATATCCCATGTTTGTAAATTATTAGGAAGTTTGGTTTACGAAAGAACATTACTTAGGGTTCAATGGAACAGTTGAAACTGTTTTCATTCTTGGGTTTGGAACAATTACATCTACATGTTTTTATTTTTGGGTTTGGAATACTACATATCTTTGAACCAGTTATTCTAATAAACATGCTAATTTCTTATAACAGATGAAAGGATGAATAAAATACGTATAATCTTTAAAAATACACCATAATTATAACGTGCAAGACCTAAAATAATTGAACCTCACAAGCTCAAGATACACTGCATATGAATGATCGTGGATAAATTGCCAATTTTTCAATTACACCTATATATTAAGGTATACTAACAACAATAACGCTTAAATTCTAAACTGCATAGTAAAGAAACCTCACAACCTCGATATACTATTTAGACATATCTGTCTATGAATTGCACAAAAGGTATATGAATATTTGACAAAGAACGTATTAAAAATTTAAACATTTTATGATTCCAAAATAAATAATTGCACATATTGTCCACTATCAAATTCAGTGTAATTCTAGACAGTAACATATGCAATCCAACATGATAAACATTGAACTTATTTAGAAATATATGCATTGATTATAGTTACAATTTGACACTGTATTAAAATCTAAAAAGTTCCTTATATTTCAAAATAAATAATTGTACATATTGTTCAATACCAACAAATGCAATGTAATTCTAGAACGTAATACATGCAGTCCAACATGATATAAAGTAAAGTTAATTAGAAATATATACATTTAGTATAGTTACAAAAAATAGTGTGATAGATAACGAAATGCAATATTAATGTGAATGATCTATACTTTGATAACCAAATAAATAAATAAATAACAAGAAATTGAAGAATACTTCCATTAAGAAAAAAGCCAAAAACAGTTTAAACCAAAAACAAAATTCAACAATATAAGATGATAATAATATACACTACTAATATGGGGACTCAACGCCGTAAAGATTCCTTACAAGTCCTACAATTATGATCCCTCCAACCACACCTACTACAACGAATTGTAGCTCTCTTTTCTAAACAAGAAGTAATTCTTTTTTTTATTAGGCCTCCTAGCAGAACGTTTAACATCAAAAGGAAGAACTGGATCATCGCTATCTTGATGCATATTTGTTAACTATTCTACATTACCAATAGGACGTGTTTCCATCCTATATAAGAAAACTAAATGTGAAATGTGGTAAAAATCATGTAGACAATGCAATGCATGCATGGGAGTACATTAAATGTCTTGGGTTGCATATGTTCCTATAATCAATAAAGTTAAAAGTGAATATCATGATACTTAAAATGTATTTCTAATTAATTACACCGTATTTGAAAAAAAAAACAAGTATCTGGATTTTTTCAGTTAATAGAGTTAAAAGTGAATATTATGGCAACTTAAAATGTATTTCTATTTAATTATATTGTATTTAGAAAAATCAAGTACCTGGATTTTTTTTTTCAATCAGTGCACTTGAGAAAATTGACAAAAGAGCATATGAGGACTCCGGAGTATCCCTAATAGAATTCAAAGCAATCTCACAACCTCTCCAAGCCTTGTTGTAACTTACATTCATACTACGATGCCTTTTCATATAGCTAACAACATCACACGGGCGTACGACATGGAACCTTATCATTCTAAAAAAAGACTTTGTACACTTAGCAACAATCCATGATGTTACTTGCTTATGATCATCTTTAACAATGTTGACAACATGTTGATATATATTTGTGAATTTACGAACCAACGACACCCCACTTTCATATAACACTGATGCACGTAGATACCAACCACAGGACAAATTCTTACATTGAATATCAAAAGACGTACAATTTGACCTAATTGCAGTAAGTTCAAAACTATTATTAAGAGCAAGCAAATAAATCATTTTTTCAATATAGATCTGTTCCTAAAAAGTGAAACTTCTTTAATGAAAATTTCGGATTGAGACGATTTAAAAGTTTGGAAATCAATTATTTCAATATTGCGATCAGATTGTTGGATGGAATGATATGTACTCACTATTCAAATACATTGTATTTCCATAAGTACAAGGCGATATGGTGTCAACAACTATACATAAATCATTTTGGGGGGATTTCGATAAAACAAACATAAGCCATGAAATGAAACATCTTTATCTTCAAAAATTCGAATCTGATTTGAATTATTGGAACTATCCCAGTACAATGTTCAACGAGATACAGAGAGATTGGAAGACGGAAAAAGCTTACCTTGAAAAATTGCTGGAATGAAGAATCTGATGGAATATAAAATTCAAGAACGCAATAATCCTGATAGTGTGAACTTTCATCCCATCAATCGTCGAAAAGAATCCTTGCTTGTTGTATAACCATAGGAAACAAATACATTGAAATAGTTATTATATCTTGTTAGTAGAAAAGACAGACTTCCCTTAAGATACTGATAAAACGAATACTACATAAAAATTTTAAAAGGATATAATAATATAAAAAGATGACAGTGAATAAAACATGATTAAAAAAATTAAAAAAAAAAACAAGATAGAAAACAAATTGTGTTGTGAAATTGAGGAGCACAATAGGAATACCGATATGGAAAAAATATATAATATACTAAATATTTATATAATAATATTAAATATATAAAATACAATCACTAAAATTTAGATTGTATGTAAATTAGTGGAATTTTGAAGTGGAATTCTCACCAATGTATGTGTAATTTTAAGATCCACCAAATGCCACTATTTATAGGCAAAATGGCAAGTAGAATGTGAACTGACATTGACACCAAACATGAATAATTACAAGGCACATGGACAACATTGTGACACATGGCTTTAGGACACTAAGCAATAGGCATCTATTTATTATTATAATATTCATAATACTCTCCCTTAGATGCCCATATATATATATATAATATGTCTCGTTAAAACCTTACTAGGAAAAAACCCTAGTGAAGGAAAAAAGTACATATTTCATATAATACATACTTCTAAAAGAATAGAATATATTTACTCCCCTCATGAAAATATCACTTAAGATCTCTGAGTCGCCGCATTCCAATATTGTGCACCAATTTTTCAAAAGTTGCGGTTGGTAATGTCTTTGTAAATAATTCTTTCAGGTTATCCTTCGAACAAATTTGTTGTACAGTGATGTCGCCATTTTCTTCAAGATCATGAGTATAGAAATGCTTCGATGAAATATGCTTTGTCTATCTCCTTTAATATATCCTCCTTTGATTTGGGCTATACAAGCTGTGTTGTTTTTGTTTAATATTGTTAGAAGATTTTTATTAGAAGACAAGTCACACGTTTCATGAATGTGCTAAGTCATTGACCTTAGCCATATATATTCTAAAATAGCCTCGTGAATGGCAAGAATTTTAGCATGATTTGAGAAAGTGGCAGTTATAGTCTGTTTTATCGATCACCATGATATAGTAGTTCCTCCACATGTGAATAGATAATCTGTTTGAGATCTAACTTTGTGTGGATTAGATAAATATCCAGAATCTACATAACCAATTAGATCAAAATTTGATTTATTTAAATAAAACAAACCCATATCGATTGTTCCTCGGAGATAATGGAGTATACTGTTCGGATCGAGAATCGATGTCGTTAATTTGACTTCAAACCGAAACAAAAGAAAATTTGTAAATCACCGAACTACTCTTATTACTACTAAAACATAGCAACAGTGGTAACTGCAGGGTCGAACCACAAAGATGCGAAGAGTTAATTTCTTTTGGGTTAGATTTGACCAGGGAAAAACAATAAAGCGGGGATTTGGTTTTTGGTTTTAAATTGAAAACATGCAAGATAAAGTAAAGTGCAATGGATATATGAAACGGTAATGGATTCGTGTGGTTTTCGGATCAAGTAGCCATTCAATGTAAATTAAATCCTTATTTTCAGCCAAAATATTATATATTTGAATTATGCATGTATAGCTACTCAATCAATGCAAATTAACTAATCTCTATAAGCTTGAAAATCAATTAATCAGAATCAATTGAGCGTCCTAATTCGTAATTAAGGCTGCAAAGTCGTGCCCTAACTAACCTACATGCTTCTAGATGCAATTGGGTCCTCAACAACCATAAAGAACTAAAAACACATGCATTAAGATTCAGAATTCAACTATGTTAATTAAATGCCAGGACAGTCGTGTTCAAATAATCAATTCATTCCTTAAATCTAGACTGAATGTGCGATGCAAAGATTCATGGAAAACCTAAAACCAAAGCATGCTCATATAATCGGTGCTACAAGGGTAAATTCAAAGCATGGACATTACAAGGATACGTGCAAGCTTGAATTCAACTAGCTAAGACATGTGATCATGATAGGGGCGCCAATCCAATACATAAAAGCAAGTCTAAATTAAACAAGATTTAAGAAAACCATAATTCTAGATTAAAACATAAAACTTGAATAGAAAACTCATCAAAATACAAAGAACATTGATCCAAGAACTAAATAAAAGATTATATCATCGATTTATAGAAAAACCGACGAGATGTGTTCCAGTACATGTTTATAATCCGAAAATAAAATAAATCTAACCTAATGATACTGAAAACATAAAGGAAAAGGAGAAAGTCAGGGCCTCTCCTCGGCCTCCATGGAAGAACAACAAGGTTTTCAGCATTTTCAGCCTTTTCAAACATCCTTTTTGTCCTAAACGAAGAGGTGAATTTATAGAAAAAAATTTGGGGCAGCATCGCAATGGTTGGAATAGCGTTGCAACGCTATTACGGCTGAAGGGATGCGTTAGGCAAGAAGTCCAACGCTGGCCTCAACGTTGTCTCGTGCGCGCGCCTCAAGCTCGTCCATCAAACATCGTAGCGTCACAATGTTGTTGAAGAGTGTTGCAACGTTGATGCTTCTGTCCCTAAATGTCGAAGTTGAGTGTTGCGACGCTTGGTGCAGCATTGCAACGCTACGCCCACTGCCAGATACTCGCTACTCAATGCTCGTTGACTCGGTAGCATTTTCTTGATTGCTTGATAGCCTTTTACTCGATGGTACTCGACGATGCTCGATGGCTGGTCATTCTTGGTGGAACTCGATGGCATTTTGGTCTTTTCAACTCCTCTGAAGCCCGGATGTTTAGATTGACTCCCAATTGCTTCAAATAATCTCATTCTTCACCTAAATGATTAATTCTTCCTCATGATCGCTCGATACCTATAAAATATGGAAATAAATCATAAAATCCACTATCGAGCTCAAATTAGGCTAGGAATATTAGCTCTTTTTTAGAGCTAACAAACACCCACAACTTAATTCTTACTCGTCCTGAGCAAGGTAGAAACACACAATCAAGTAGAAAATAATTAAAAACATGGTAGCTTAATTCACAAAGTTGTTACTTTAGTCTCAACAGGCAGTTAGAATGAAATTTGTAATCAAGAATGAAATTCAATTACAATCAATCAATGAAGCACAAGTTTTAAAAAATGATTCTTGATCTATTCATGCATGAGTAAGCCTAAAGTCCTACTAGTTAAGCTTGCACAACCCAAAAAAGTTTTTAAAAGATCCTCATCCAGTTTTTCCCTACTCTGGTTCGGTTATCGACCTTGGACATACCATACTTGCAAAAAAAATGGGCAACACTAAGATAAAGGTGCCTAAACACACACACACACAAAAAATATAAAGGGCATTTATTTTACTTAGAGGGTTAGCTTTCACACCCCACCATCGAGAACCTATCATTCTTTTCTTGTGGGTTCTAACTAGGCACGGCGGAGGTAGCTCTTTTCAACTCTATCCATGCACACACACTTTTTTTTTTTTTTTTGCAGGCACGTCGACTAATGCCTTTTTTTTATTTTTCTATTTTTTTCAGAATTTCTTCTAATTTGCTTATATTTGTTTTTTCTTCTTCTTTTTTTTTTATTCCCAGTAGGCTTTATTTTATCCACTTTGTTCAGTTTTACTCTAAAACAAGCATAGTTACTCCAAAATCAAAGGTGGATTTTTCGGGGTCACAACAGAAATACAAACCAGATAACCCAATTCTAAGTATGCAAAACTTTAGTTTCGCAAAACAATGACTTAAAGATGCATGAGAGACAAGAAAATTTTTAAAATTTAGGCTAAAAATCATGATCATGCATTCCTAACGTTCTTTCATACAAATTTCATTATAGGAAGAGTGTGTTGTAAACTATCATGATAACAACATAGCAAATAGCAAGCAAGGCAATCAAAGCACATAAAATTGTCCAAGCACAGCGCTCAAGGACCCCAAAAACCACCATATAACCCCAACTTAAAAATATACATTGTTCCCAATGTATCTCACATAAAGCTCAAAAAGATAAAACAACAAGGGATTAGAAAATCTTCCCTGATACATTGTCGCCCATGGGATATGGTGATCGGGCATCTCCTCCTCGCTCAATATAGATTAGGCTCTGAAGAGGCCTACAAAAAAGAAAAACAAAAAACTAAAGCAAAACTTCGAAAGAAAACCTACAAAACAAAGAAGTTAGAAAAAACTAAAAAGAAAAATGACAAAAAGGAAAAAGAAAAGAAAGAAAAGATACAACCGAGGGCACAAAAAAAAAATAAAGTAGGAAGGAAGAAAGAAGACAAGCCTCAGTCGAATTTTAGAGAGTCTAGATCCCTCTGATGACCACTATGGAAATCGATGCTAGCATAATAGAGACGATTCTCCTCAGTAATGAAGTTCACTGTTCTTTCTATAAGCCTAGCTCGAAGAGTAGTCTTCTAACTCACTCTCAGTGACTCGGTTGCCACCCTGAGTGCCTTAATGGATATCCTCAACGCTTACTCCGCGTAAGACTCCCTCGCCATAGGAACATTGTACTGATCCTAGGAACCAGCACGGGGAATCTCCTCAGCCGCAGAAACCTGTTCATCCTCTCCGTCATCCTTGTCATTGTCCTCATCGGGCTGGTCCATTCCTCTCCCATGGAAGGCTGCAACCAAAGACCTACATATGGGAGTACGACGCCCCATCTTCTCCTCCGCCAGAGAACTCCACTCTGGACCTCCACCATAACTTAGTAATTAGGCTCGGGTGACCTAAACTACCGATAGTGGAACACCGCCCACAAGACGGATTGAAGCCCTAATGATTCGTTTGATGTTAATGGACATCCCCTGGACAAGATAGTAAAGGAGCTTGGCTCAGTCCTTCGTGGCGTTCGTGAGGCGTAGTACTGGCATCAATTTGGAACACACGAATGCGAGCTAGATCTGGCCAAAGACGAACATATTCGTGCTCCTGAATCTCACTGCCACTCCCCTGGACATGGCCCACTGAACTCTTGGAGCGCACAAGGTCTGAATCACCTTCTCCTCTGGAAACTGCCAGGAGAAAAACCCACCGTACTTATAATTGAAGTCACATAAACCGTAGACTTCGTTGATGCGAGCTAATGAAAAAGGGACCCTAATACCTCTTACCAACGATAAGTCCTTACCCTCATTAATGTTGGCATAGAACTCCCTAATTATGGGGACAACCAACTCGCCAAGACGACCGGCCAAAGACTCTCACCCACGCTCTTGAATCTCATCAATGATGTGTGGATAGTAATTAGCCTCTAGGGTCAGGGCTCTCTTAGGGACTAGTCTCTTAGAAGAAACGACATAGTTGTATCTATCTAGGGCCTCTTGGGAACTAAACTTGTGGTGCTTGAAAACTGGCTTGGGATTTTGCCTACTGGAACTAGCCTCACTTCTCCCTACTCTCCTATGAACCATAATAAAGATTTCCAAAAATGGTAGTCACACAAAATTTGAGATCCTAAACACTCTATCAATTCCTCTTCTCTAATCTAACTCACAAACACCCCCAAATTTCAACAACTACACCAAATTTCACCTGCATGCAGAAAAACCCAACAGTTTCATAAACATATTCAATATTAACATCCCAAAACTTCAAAACCCATTCAAGAATCAAGCAAGAAATCATGCAAAACCTGAATATCTCTCAACCATAAACTAGATATATGCAATAATCACAAGAATGGCCAAAAATATTACCCTTGAAGAGGAGAAATCAGAAAAATTTGCACAAAACTGCAAGAACTCAAATGGACAAAAAACCCATGAAATCGGCAATAGATCCAATGGAAAAAAAATGAAGATTATGAGGAAATTGATGAAGAAATCATGTTTAGAGTGAAAAATAGTGAATAAATCTGAGAGAAAGTGAAGGGAAAGGCTTGGTGTAGAGAGAAAAATCGAAGAGGAAGTGGAAGTGCTTGCGGCAGAACCAGAGTTATAACGTTGTTCTGTTGCACAGCGTTGCGACATTGTGCCCTATTCCCTCCCCTCCCCCCCAATGAAAATCTAACCTAAAAACAAAAGAAAAATGAAAAAAGGAAATAAAAACAAAAATATAACCTAATAAAACAAAACAAAATAAGAAAAGGAAAAGAAATTTTTAAAACCTAGCTGCCTCTAGGAAGCGCAAATTTTTAACATCAGTTGCTCGACGTGACCTGTCCCCTATCAAGGTACAAAGAAATTCTCGTATTTCTCTGATCCTCTCTTGGATGAGTCAATATGGCTAGGTAAAGCCATAAGGGTTCCCATCTTCTGAAAAGAACCAAATAGATCGAATTTTTAATTTTTGATTTTGGTTGAAATAGGAAATAAAACAAAAGACTTTAAAACTGACTCAACTAAAAACAGACTCTGACTCAACTGACTCGTGAGGTGAATGCGAACAAAATTCAAAAATAAGAGGGATACCAATACAAAAAACAAGGCGAGGCTTGGGAGCCTCTGACTCTTTTACCTGAGATTCTTCCAAATTAAGCCCATACTCATACTTAATCTTACAAACTTTTTCTTGGGATGGCAGAGGATAAACATCGTCATCTGAATCAATCCATGCGTATTCCCTAACAAGGCTGTCTTCAGTGCCACAGATGTAGGGATGACTCTGAATGATTTTTTGCACACTTAGAAAAATAGCACGTTCATACATTATGTAATCCATCGTCTTACCCTGATTAGAAATTTAAGGGACCAACTACTCTGCGGAATAATCAATGCAAGTATCTCCACTTAGCTCGACATCCTCAGAAGATGATTCCCAAGACTCCTCTAGTCTTCTAACTGATTCAGTAATCTGAGCGACGTGGTCACTCAGACTCTGAAGCTCAACTCTAACCTCATGTTCGAAAAAGAGGTCATCCTACTGAAAACTGATGGAATCTTGATAATCGTAGGGGCACTCTTGCACAAACTCACTAGAGCAATTAGAAAGTTCCCTAACTATATCCTTTAAATTAATACTTGGATTGGCAGACTGATACCACATTGACAACAATGTTTGGCTAGGCAACTTCTAAGGAGGATAATATTCGCACTCAGGACCGTGCTAATTCTGTATTTGCATATTAGCCATAACTTAAACAATAGAGATTAGTTCATATATTTGATCTCTAAGCCCACAAATCTCTCTTACCTCTAGTGTGTTTCCCATTGTTCTGCATAGCTCACTTGAAGCGCATAAATGTTTATTATTTTTGTCATTGAAAAACAAGTAGACACAAAAGGAAAAAAATATTTTTTGCTTTTTAAAGTTTAGCTATCAATTCTAACTAAAAGATATTAATTGACTTGCTTCCCCGACAACAGCGCCATTTTTGTTCAAATTGGAAATCGATGTTGTTAATTTGACTTTAAACGGGAACAAAAGAAAATTTGTAAAATCACCAAACTACTCCTATTACTACTAAAAAGTAGCAACAACGGTAAGTGCAGGGTCGAACCACAGAGAATCGAAGAATTAATTTCTTTTGGGTTAGATTTGACCGAGGGAAAACAGTAAAATGGGGGTTTGGTTTTTGGTTTTAAATTGAAAACATGCAACATAAAGTAAAGTACAATGGATATATAAAACGGTTATGGATTCGTGTGGTTCTCGGATCAAGTGGCCATTCAATGTAAATTAAATCCTTGTTTTAAGCCAAAATATTATATATTCGAATTATGCATGCATAGCTACTCAATTGATGTAAATTAACTAATCTCTACAAGCTTGAAAATCAATTAATCCAAATCGATCAAGCGTCCTAATTCATAATAAGGCTGCAAAGTCATGCTCTAACTAACCTACATGCTCCTAGATACAATTGGGTCCTCAATGGCCATAAAGAACTAGAAACACTTGCATTAAGAATCAGGATTCAACTATGTTAATTAAATGTCAGGACAGTCCTGTTCAAATAATCAATTCATTCCTTAAATCTATATTAAACGTGCGATGTAAAGATTCATGGACAGCATACAAACCTAAGCGTGCTCATCTAATCGATGCTACAAGGGTAAATTTAAAGCATGGACAATTATAAGGATACGTGCAAGCTTGAATTCAACTAGCTAAGACATGCGATCATGATAGGGGCGTCAATCCAACCCATAAAAGCAAGTCTAAATTAAAGCAAGATTTAAGAAAAACATAATTCTAGATTAAAGCATAAAAATTGAACAAAAAACTCATCAAAATACAAAGAACGTTGATCCAAGAACTAAACGAAAGATTACCTTATCGATTCATAGACAAACCGAAAGGATGCTTTCCAGTACATGTTCGTAATTCGAAAATAAAATAATTCTAACCTAATGATACTGAAAACATAAAGAAAAAGGGGAAAGTCAAGGCCTCTCCTCGGCCTCCATGGAAAAACAATAAGGTTTTCAGCGTTTTCAGCCTTTTCCAGCATCCTTTTTGTCCTAAACAATGAGGTGAATTTATAGAAAAAATTTGGGGTAGCATCACAACGCTATTGCGGCTAAATGGATGCATCAAGGCAAGAAGTCCACTGCTGGCCTCGACGTTATCTCGTGCCCGCACCTCAAGCTCGTTCGTCAAATGTCATAGCATCACAATGCTGTCGAAGAACGCTGCAACGTTGATGCTTCTATCCCTCAACGTCGAAGTCGAGCGTTGCGCAATGTTGCAATAGTGGTGTTGATGAAAATTTGGAGTGTTGTGACGCTTGGTGCAGCGTTGCAACGCTACGCCCACTACCAGATACTTGGTACTCGATGCTCGTTGACTCGGTAGCATTTTCTTGATTGCTTGACAGCCTTTTACTTGACGGTACTCAATGATGCTCAATGGCTATTCATTCTTGGTGAAACTCAATGGCATTTTGGTCTTTCCAACTCCTTTGAAGCCCGAATGTTCAAATTAACTCCAAATTGCTTCAAATTAACCCTGTTCTTCACCATTAATTCTACCTCTTGATCGCTCGATACTTACAAAATGGGGAAATAAACACATAAAATGCACTAATGAGCACGAATTAGGCTAGGAATATTAGCTCTTTTTTAGAGTTAACATATACACTTAATTCCGTTCCAATGTCTTTTTGTAGGATAAGAACTATATCTAGCTAATAAATTTACTAAAAATGCAATATCTAGTCTTGTATTATTAGTAAGATACATAAGTGCACCACTTGCACTAAGATATGATACTTCAGGACCAAGAAGTTCTTCATTATCTTTTTGAGGTTGAAAAATATCTTTCTTTATATTCAATGAACAGACTTCCATTGGAATATTTAATGGATGTGCTTTGTCCATATAAAATCTTTTAAACAAATTTCCTGTATAAGTTGACCGATGAATAAATATTCTATCTGCTAAATGCTCAATTCGCAAACTAAGGCAAAATTTTGTTTTTTTTAAAATCTTTCATCTCAAATTCTTTCTTAAGATATTCTATAGCCTTTGAAAGCTCTTCAAGAGTTCCAATTATATTCAAGTCATCAACATATACAATTATAATAACAAATCCTGATTTTGATTTCTTTATAAAAACACACGGACATATTGGATTATTTTGATATCCTTCTTTCAATAAATATCCACTTAGGCAATTGTACCACATCCATCCTGATTGTTTCAATCCATATAGTGATCTCTGTGATTTTATCGAATACCATTCCCGGGAAATTAATGTATATGCTTCAGGTACCTTAAATTCTTCTAGGATTCTCATATGAATATCATTATTAAGAGATCCATATAAATATGTTGTGATTACATCCATAAGTTGCATATCTAAATTTTTATACACAGTCAATCCAATTAAATATCTTAATGTAATTACATCCACCACCGGAGAATATGTCTCCTCATAATCAATACCAGGTCTTTGTGAAAAATCTTGTGCAACTAGTCTTGCTTTATATCTTGTGGTCTCATTATTTTCATTTCTTTTCCTCACAAATACCCATTTATATCCCACAGGTTTAACACCTTCTGGTGTTCAGACTACAGGTCCAAATACCTGACATTTGAAAGTGATTTTAATTCTGCCTCGATTGCTTCTTTCCACTGAAGCCAATCTTTTCTATGTCGATATTCTTCAACAGATTTTGGTTCAGGATCCTCATTTTCAGATATAATATCAAGAGCTATATTACACGTAAAAATGTTGTCAATAATTACATTAGTACGATTCAATCTTTTTCCTAACATGACATAGTTTATTGAAATCTCATTATTATCATTAGGTATTTTACCTTCCTCACTAATCATGTTGAGGATTTCTTCATGGGTATTTACATCCTCAACTAAGTCTTTTTCACTATTAATTATTTTTCATTTTCGAAGATTTTTATCTTTGGAACCCACTGGTCTACCACGCTTCTGGCGTGTTCCAAACTCATTAATGACTACTTGTTGTGTTGAGATATCAATTTTCGATGGAACATTTGTAGCTAGTATATGTGACCTAGTTACTTTCTTTGCATCTATAAATGCATCAAGTAACTGATTTGCTATATTTTGCAAATGAATTATTTTTTGAACTTCAAGTTCACGTTGATCTGTACGGGGATCTAAATGAGACAATAACAATGCATTCCATGTAATTTATTTTTCTAACTTCTTAATTCCTCCCCTTAATGTTGGAAATTTTGTCTCATTAAAATGACAATCAGCAAATCATGTCGTAAATACATCATCTGTTAGGGGTTTAAGAGATTTAATAATTGATGGGAAATCATATCCAACATATATTCCTAACCTCCTTTGAGGACCAATCTTAGTGCGTTATGGTAGAGCAATTGGAACATATACTGCATAACCAAAAATTCTCAGATGGAAAATATTTGGCTCATGATTATAAGCTAATTGTAATGGCGAGTACTTATGATAAGCTATTGGCCAATGCATACAAGTGATGCTACATGCAAAATAGCATGTCCCCATACAGATGAAGGAAGCTTAGCTCTCATAAGTAATGATCTTGCAATTAATTGCAAGCGTTTTATAAATGATTATACTAAACCATTTTATGAGCTACAGGATGTTGAACATGTTGGGGTTGATGCCCTAAATCTTGTAGGGTCCTATAGTTTGTAAACATATGTATGAACAAACATTTGGTGATGTATAATATAAGATATTTTATTAACTTTTGTCTATGAAATATGAGATATTTTAGTTGCATTAACCACAAACCAATAAACTAAGATCCCTGGTTGTCATTGTAACTCAAGCATGTATGTGGATACATACAAGTGGATCGTGCTTTAAGTGATAACCTAAATGGCCTGTAGTATATGGATAAATGAGGGAAACCTTATCCTGGTGACACTACGAGTGTGGCCCGTTTTGTAGGTGTTACAAGTGTTGAAAAGTGCTACAAATGGTCTGATCCTGATCTTTCATGTATTAGATATGCAAGCGAGGATGCTCTATATAAAGGAGTTTGTATAAGACCGGACCACAAAATGTTTAGTCTCATTATATAACGCCGTTCATGACAGAGACTTTCATTTCACTAGATGACCAGAGGTAACATGACCTTAATCCTGAGTGAGTTGTGAACTCTTGCCTATGAGTGCAGTCCTTTGATTTGCATGGTACGAGTGGCCAAATCGCCGACTCAAACATACCACTTTGGGGATTTGTCTGATTAAGAAGCTGGAAACTCAGTTATACAAGACGGAATTCACTTTTTCCCCGAAGTAGGGGAAAGTAGATAAATTGCTCCCTTAAGGGCTGATTTCGGGGTTTAAACAATGTGGCACCACACCTTCTCTTAGCCCGAGAAGGGTTTACTCATAGTAGGACTATGATGTATTGTTCATTAGAGAAATCAGTGGTACTTAAGAAGTTAGATGTAACTACAGAGGCAAAACAGTAAATTGGCTCAGTTGTACTTACGAGCGATTTGTGAAGGGTCATTGTACTGTTGATTGGTTATATCCAATGGACACAGAAATATATTTATAGTGTGAAGAGTGCAGCTGTCGGTCTTTAGTGGAATGCCCGACAGTTAACGGATGGTGGATATCGTGATTAAAGAGTTTAGTCAATTATTCATATACCATTAGAGCTTCAAGCTACAGGTCCATAAGGTCCCCTTGGTAGCTTAATGGATTCATGATGAGAATCAGTTTTTGGGTTAGTTTGAAGTGTTCAAATTAACAAGAGTGAATTTGATTATATATGATATAATTAAATTAATTAAGTTATATGTGATATAATTAATTTGATGTATTAGACACATTAATTGCAGGAATTAATATAAATATGATTTAAATTAAATGCCATAAAGGAGAAAAAACTTGGTTTATATATTACATATGATGTGATATTAAAACTATAGGTTATAAATATAATATGATAAATTAGTTATTATATTTATTTATAATTAAATCAATTATAAGATAATTGATATTTAGTTTTTTTTCTCCTAATAACCGAATGAGTGAGAAGTTATAATCAAATTTTGATAACTGATGGATAAAATGAAAATCGTTTTCATTTTTTTCAGATCGAATGCGCAGCAAGAAAAAGCTACATGATAGCGTTGAGAGAGTAAAACGATCAAGCATCGAGTTTTTCTAGACGATAGCTACTCGCTGCTAAACGATCGAGTACCCAAGTCTAAACGATAGACTTCTACCTTCTCCCACTTACTCGATCGTCCACATGATCGTTCAGTTCCTCCTTCCCTCTACAAATCCATACAGAGCCCACATCTCCTAGATTCTCACACCGAGTATACCAAGGCAGCCTTGTGGTAGTGTCGAGTTTTCTTTCGAGGGTCGAGTATCAAGTTTAACTCGATTGTGATCGAGGATCTTATAGTTCATGTTGTTCACTAGTTTGCTCGTGTGGTGTTCGTGCTGTTGGACGCTTGGCTGTTGGATCAAGGAAATACAAGGAGAAAAGTTCCTCAAAGGTATGTTTACTCAATCCCTTTGTGTTTTGGAAGCATCCTGTAATTTAAACTTTTTGCATAATTGTTGTTTGATTGTAAATGTGTATGTTCTTTCACAATGGGATTTGGAACGATCTGCTTCCGCTCATTGGTTCTCTTTGTTAAGAATTCCTTCAGAACACTTATCCCGATTAATATACAATAATTATCAAAAGCTTGGAATGTAAATTCACTAGCATTATCAATATGAATGGTTTTAACTGTATAATCAGGAAATTGTGCTCTTAATTGAATTATTTGAGCAAGTAATCTTGCAAATGTAAGATTTTGACTTGAAAATAAGCACACGTGTGACCATCTACTAGATGCATCTATTAATACCATAAAATATCTAAATGGTTCACTTGGTGGGTTGATAGGTCCACATATATCACCATGAATTCGTTCTAAAAATGTAGGTGATTCAGCAATTTTCCTTGAGAGTAAGCATCACATGATAATTCATTAGATTGAAGAATCTTTTGGCTCTTTAATGGATGTCCATTTGAATTCTCAATAATTTTTCTCTTTATCAGATCTTGGATGACCCAATCGGTCATGCCAAATTGTAAATATGTCTGGATTCATAAACTTCAGGTTCATTGTTGCATATGTTCCAATTACTCGTATATGAGTATAATATAATCCAGAAGATAAAGCAGACAATTTTTCCAATATACGTTTTTTATTTGAGACAGTGGATATGATATATAGATATTCTACATTATTCTTACTATCATTCTCAATATGATAACCATTGCAACGTATATCTTTAAATCTTAGAAGATTTCTCTTTGATTGACTAGAGAACAATGCATTGTCAATTGTGAATTTTATTCCTCTAAGCAAAATAATGTTTGTTTTTCCAAAACCTTCGATCAAGTTTATAGAACCTGATATTGTATTTACTTTTGCTTTTAGTATTGTCAATTTGGAAAAGTATTTTTTATTTGTAAGTATTGTGTGTGTAGTTGCACTGTCTGCCGGACATAGATCTTCTTTGCTCATTTTTTAATCACCCAACATATGAAAATGATCCATATTTATTCATTAAAAGAAAATAATTACAATAAGAAAAACAACACTTATAATATATAAAAGTTACTAAAAAAACATAAAGATAGGTAAAAGAAAATAATAACATTAAGTCTAGATATTCTCAAAATCAAAAGAAACACTTGATGTTCCATCAACTGCGCCAATCTTCTCTTCAGGAGATTCAAAGAAGTCCGCCACATCCAAATTTTTCATATAGGATGGGTCAAATATATTATTATCCTGATATGCAAAATTTGCTTCCACATTTTTTTTTCCTTCGGGGAGGCTTGATAAAGGTCAAATAGGTGTTTTGACATAAGGCAAGTACGTGACCAATGCCCAGTCATTCCATATAGGAAGCATTTATTTTCCACACTTCTTGAACTCTTATCTTGTGGAGCTTTTCTTTTGTGATCATCATTTTGTGTGGTTCTTTTGAAATTTGAATGATTAAAACGACCACCACAAAAATAATAATTATTTCTTCCTCTATCATGGTCACAACCTCGATCATGATTATTATTAAACTTCACAACATTCACTTCAGGGAATAGTATCATTTCGGTTGGTCGAGATTCATAATTTTTCATCAATAACTCATTATTTTGTTTGGCCATGAGAAGACACGAAATTAATTTAGAATGTTGTTTAAAATCTTTCTCTCGATATTGCTGCTGCAGGAGCATATTTGAGACATGAAAGGTAGAAAATGTCTTCTCTAACATATCAATATTAGTAATTTTTTCTCCGCATAACAACAATTTTGAACTGATTTTAAATAATGTGAAATTGCAATCACTTACTAATTTGAAATCGTGTAGCCTCAAGTGCATCCAGTCATAACAAGCTTTAGGAAGAATAACTGTTTTTTTGATGATCATACCTCTCTTTCAAATTTTTCCACAAGATATGAAGATCTTTTATTGTAAGATACTCTATTTGCAATCTCTCGCGAATATGATGACAAAGGAAAATCACAGTTTTTGCTTTTGTCCTGACTGGATGTCGTATTTCCTTCTTTAATTGTTTATCCCAAGTTCATAGCATCCAGGTGAATTTCGGCATCAAGTACCCATGAAAAATAATTATTGTCGTTAGTATCAAGGGCGACAAATTCTAATTTGGTGAGATTTGTCATGGCATCACTATCATAAAATATTGTACTTATGTTAGAAATTTAATAGATATTGAATATGCAAAATAACATTAAATTTATTAATTATAACGAAGAGGGAAAACCCGACATACCTTTAGGACCTACCTTTAGTAGGGAAAAGACAAGAGCTCGTGCTGATAGCATGTTGTGAAATTGAGGAGCATAATGGGAGCACAAATATGGAAAAAAAAATATAATATAATAATATATTTATATAATGTTAAGGAAAGGATGGAGACTTAAGCAAAACTCAACTCCATTTGAAAAGCGAATTAGTGTGGTTCATTTGAGATGCGCATGATCAATTATGATCAATGCTAGTAATGTCGACATCCCAACATCAACTATTAGCATAAGGTTAAGAACAAGTTTACGATAGTTCAGGATCTCTATTCAGGTGACAGCAACCATTTAACATAACCAGACTGAGTACTATGTTTCACCTCACGATAACGTATAAAAATATGGGAGCCTAGAGGTAGTGAACCTGACAGTCTTAGCCGAGCCACTATAGGACAGTCTATAACTTAAAGTAGGCGTATATAAATAAGTTAAAAGACATTTGACCATCTTAACATAGGAGACGAGAGATATATAATAAGAAGGAAAAAGGTACTCACTTTAAAAAACTCACCTCCTAATGAGCATATGGGGAAGGGGTCCTGACACAAGTTTGTTAATGCATTTGATATCTAGGAATAATTAGGATTGAAGTCAAGGTAAGTAGTTTTCTCCTCTCTTTAAGTGTTTTATGGGTAGTGTACCTTTGATATGTTGTTTTATTATGTTTTTATTGTTATGTTGCATTATATGTTTAAAAACATGTTTCTCTAAAGGGCGCCATGCATTACTGTTTGTTCACGACCATGTTAAGATCAGTTTTAAATTAGGTATAACAGTTATGCTTCAAGGCTGGCAAGACATGTATGGTTGCACCCCTCTAGGCAATCTTACGTTATGGTAGGGACTAGCAGGGTATGTATGGTTGCACCCCCTCTAGTCCAATCGTACGTTTAGCTAATAGTTGATGTTGGATGTGACTCTGGCCCTATTGACTGCATGACCCACTAATCGTCAAATGGGTTAAGTTTTTGCTTAAGTCTCCATCTCCTACCAGGGCGGAGGAACTTACGTTGTAAGCATAACTCGTAATCCCCAAATTCTAAGTTTCCTAGACAAGCATGTTTAGCCAAAGGAATGAATATATTAAATATCTAATAAGTGAAAATCCATGTTATTAATAGGTGTTATGGGAGGAAGGGAAGGACAAACACAAAATAAGGAAGCTCATTATTGTTTGGTTGGAGGCACTAAATATGGGGTGAGTGGCGGTTTAATCTTCGACTTGGAGCGGGCAGGAAGATTAAAAGGAAAAGGACTTTCCAAAGCTTGTTTCGGCAAATCTACAGGAGGCAAATTTAGTGCATAAGTGCCATTTGGAAAATGTTGGGAGAATTAGTTTCGAGGTTGTCGTTGCGGAGAAAGATTGCAGGAGAAAAGAACAAAAGTGAAAAATTTGGCAGAAGAGACAGTAATCTCGGATTGAATCAGGGCCTGAGGTGAAGATTGGAACTCCAGGCCAAACTATACAAGGAATATTCGGCATAAAATTTGAGGTAAGAATACTAACTCAATTATAACAAGTTTGTAGCAGAAAGTTTCCTGAAAAGAGTTCAGGATTTTGAGTTATGAGAATTTTTATGACAAGTTGAACGACGTGAAGATAACTGTGCATAAGCAGATGACATGCTGGAAGAACAAGCAAACAGCTCAAGTGAGAGTGAGAGTTGAGATAAGGAGATGAGGATTCTGACGCTCAGGATGATAATCTCGATAATCTTATGCTAAAAGATCTTCGCTCAAGAAGGAAATCTCGCTAAGAATTTGGGCGAATTGTTGTGTGGTGA
>NC_052355.1:18516783-18536049 GCF_009727055.1 Benincasa hispida | reverse complement strand
ATATTTTAAATATATAAATATAAAATAAATAAAATAACTAAATTATAAATTTTGGATAATATATAAATTAGTGGAATTGAAGTGGAATTCTCACCAATGTATTTATAATTTTAAGATCCACAAATATCAACTATTATATAGGCAAAGTGGCAAGTAGGATGTGGACTTACGTGGACACAAAACTGAATAACTACAAGACACAAGAACAACATGAAGGTGACACATGTGACTTTGTGTTACTAAGTGTAACAACTCAAGTTGTATACAAACATTAATAGAAATTAGAATAAGAAACCTTAAGTAAGGTTCAAGATTAAATCTAAGATATTAGTAAACAAGTTCTAAGTTTAAGCCACTAGGTTTTAAATTTGGCCTATAAATCTTATTGGTCATTAGATAAATAAAAACATAATATTTATTTGAAAATTATGTAAATATTCCAAGCAAAAAAATCTAGAAATAAAATAATGACAATATAAGAATATTTTGAAGAAATGGAAAATAATAATAATAAATAATATGTAGAAGGTTTAGATAATTAAGATACATTTTTTAAAAAGAGATAAATATAAAAAGAAGATAAACATTAAAAAAAAAAAAGATAAATATAAAAGTAGATAAACATTAAAAAAAAAAGATAAGTATAAAAGAAGATAAACATATACAAAAAAAGGAAGAAGATAAATATAGAGAAGATAAAATAAAAAAAAAAAAAAAAAAGAAAGATAAATATATATAAAAGGAGAGGTCATTTAAAACTTCCCTATAAATAGGGAAGTGACACACTTTGTTAACAAAAAAAAAAAAAAAAATCAAAAGCATTTCAAGATCAAATCATAAGGAATAATTAGGATTGAAGTCAAGGTAAGTAGTTTTTATCTCACCTTCTCTTTAAGTGTTTTATGGTAGTGTACCTTTGATATGTTGTTTTATTATGTTTTTATTGTTATAGGTTGCGATTTATATGTTTAAAAACATGTTTCTCTAAAAGGCCCACAATGCATGAGACCCATGCATTATGTTGTTCCACGACCATAGTTAAGATCAAGTTTTAAATTAGGTATAACAGTTATGCTTCCAAGGCTGGCAAGACATGTATGGTTTGCACCCTCTAGGCCCAATGTATCGCTAGGTTGAAGTTTTGCTAATGATATGCTTGATCTCGCTCATGAGGATCTCGCTTATGAGGATCTCGCTCATGAGGATGAATTCACTCACAATGGTTATCTCGCTAGCAATGTTGTTTTGTTGAGGAAAGTTCCATTAGTAAACGAACTATTTGAGGTATTCTGCTAAGAATTCTAAGGAATTTATCCGAGAATTATGTCCTTTCAGGCCAAGAAGAGCTAGGAGAGGCGTATAAACCGTTAAGAGCCCCGACGAGCTGTGAGTGACTATGTGATGATTTAATGTCTTAAGGATTTAGAAACCATGATTTCTTTGAAGTTATTTCTCATGCTAAGTGTTTATATGAAGTGCCAAGCAACATATGTTTGAAGCTATTTCTCATGCTAAATAAAGCATGTTTTCCCATGGAAATTGACATGATTTAAGTATGTTATCTTGTCCAAATACTTTTAGCATGTTTTAGTAACTCCATTTTCATGATGAACTAGTATGATGATTTGAGCACTAAGCCTTAGTTTTCAACTAAATTTTTATGACTGGTTATACGATGGATACTGAAGGACAATGAGAAGGTATCCTAAGGATACTGAAGGACAATGAGAAAGTATCCTAGTTAAGTACCTAAGGTATGACGGTACTCAGTTATAACCACGTGCACGTAAGTAATATGACGTCGAGGGATTGAGCAAAGTTACTCTCATGCTAAATTTTATGTGATTCCAAGAAACTTATTTCTATGATTGAAAGCATGATCAACGCATGATGTTTACTAATGTATGAGTTTCCAAGTATGTTTTCCATGTCTAACGCATGCTTGTGGTTTTTACAAGCTAGTTCAACATGATTCAAGCCAACTTATTTTACAAAGTATGAAACATGCGTTAGAGTTAAAGCTAAGGTTGAATGAAGCTTGATGTACTATGTTTTAAATACCTAAGGTTGTCAAAGTACATGCGTTGGTATTCCTAAACATAATGAAAAGGAATACTGAAGGTAGGGAAGGTATCCTAAAGAGTTTTCTATGCTATATTTGAGAACTATTCTTTTAATGCTCTTTGAGAACTTGGTAGCTTAAGTGAGCCGGATACTGAAGGTAAGAAAGGTATCTGAATAAATGTACCTAAGGTGTTGACAGTACATAGAAAACTCCATGTGTACGTAGGTAATTCTGAATGAGAGGCCGAAGTATGAGTCTCCTAGGCCATATACTAGCAAAGGGAGGCCGAAGTATGGGTCTCTTGGCCGATAACAGATGTTGGAAGCTAGAGCGATGTATGCTTGTTCTCAACTAGGGAATAATGATGTTTAATGGTGTTTAAGAGTAGTTATCAATGTTTATGTTTAGAGGAAGTTGCTTGAGATGCCCATCGGTATATTTAAAGAGATCGACGTAGGGGTCTCTCCTAGCCATAGTTCGGTATGAGGAGATCGAAATAGGGGTCCCATCTGGCCATGGCTTAGCATTGGGAATTAGAGCGATGAATGTTCATTCTCAACTAAGATTCAAGTTTCAGATACAATGTTTTTAAAGGTTTTATGTACACGTTTGCTTGGCATATTTTAGTTATAGTATTATGTTTTCGAGCTTTCAGTTTAAGTAAGAGATTTATGTTTTTTATTAAGTCACTCACTGGGCTTCTAGCTCATGTTTTCAAATGTTTTCTTTTCAGGTAGCGGTCAGTTCCCAAAAGACTTTTCTGTTGTTGCTTTACTACTCAAAGAAACAGGTTGAAGGAAGTGTAATTGAAGACCTGTATTAGTTAGTACACATGTGTTTGTCGAGTGACTGGTATTCTTGATGGGGCTTACTAAGTTGTAATATTCATGTATGAACAATGCTGCGAAACCCTGTAATGTAAATGTGTTAAGTTATGAGTTAATATATTCGTATATTGATGATATGTACGTATTCAGGGTTTGAGCAAAATTTAACAGGTTAGATAGGCAATAAGTGCCAGCAAAAGGGTTGGTAACCACTGCAGTCACCATTCCATCCAGGTTATGAGGGTAATCTGGAGCGGGGTGTGACATAACCGACCACCTCATGTTATTATAAGTTTATGTTTTGGGTCCCAATCATATGTTTTCATGACATGTTGCATGTGAATGTGCATTTGGTCACTACCTTAAGTGAGAACTACTTACTGGGTATATTATATACTCACCCTATTTTACAAACTTTGTAGGAGGACACAGCGTAGGTGGTATGACTAGACGTCGCTCAAGTGGCCAACCATCAAACTCACTATTTTGGACATATAGGCATTTTTTTTTTCACTACGCTAATGTCTAAGGATCCTGATTTTTTGTAAAATAAACTTTTGTATAGTTTTGATACTTAATTCATAAAATTTTAGATGTGTTCTTTTGAAATTTTTACCAAAACACATCCCATGATAGAAAATCTAAGTATGCATGTCGTAGTGGTCAGACCTTATTATGTAAGGATCTGGTCGTTACAGTTTGTTATTAGAGCATTTAGGCCAAATAGGCTCTAGTGCATTAGAAGAGTCGTGGTGTTTGATAGTTCGGCCTGTTATGTGATGCCCATAGTTATGCTAAATACGCTGGTAAATGGAATTTTCAAATAAATAATTTAGTAAACATAAGCATGAGTAAATAAAAATGTAGGATTAAATTGTTTCCTTGTTATGAAAGAATGTGTGTACCAGATGGCACCACAATGAGTTCCAACCCCACAAGGCAGATCTCAAAATGAACCCACAGAGGATCAAAATCTAAGACATGGACAAATGCCTCATGTGTTACTTACACCAGAAGCATTACAGATACTAATACAGAATATGGGTAATAGAAGAACAACCTCATCAACTGCACCAATAATCAATGATACAAATTACTCGAAAATCATTCGAGAATTCAGGAAGTTCAATCCTTCAATATTTGATGAATCATCCGTGGATCCAACTATAGCATTGAATTGGATAATAGAAATAGAATTAGAAACTATTTTCCACCACATGAACATCCCAGAAGAATAGAAAGTAAATTGTGGCATCTTCATGCTAAGAAGTGATGCAAAGTTCTAGTGGGAATCTACACAAAGAACAATCAAGGGTTCGATCTCGTGGTAGCAATTTAGTCAGGCTTTTTACAACAAGTATTTTCCATTGACAGTAAGATACCTAAAGGAAGTGGAATTTCTTAATCTTTGTCAAGAGAACATGTTAGTGACGGAGTATGAACGAAAATTCGATCATTTGTCTCACTTTGTTCTCCGGCTAGTAGACACAGAAGAAAAGAAAATAGAAAGGTTTATTTGGGGATTAAGAAAAAGCATTTGAGGCACAGTCATTGCCTTCCGACACAAAGAGTATGCATTTGCCCTCAAGTTGACCTTACTCATGAAAGTAGATCTCGCTGCCAAAACCTTAATTCCTAAACGAGGATTCATGCCAAATTAAAAGAGGAAAGTCAACCAACAAAGCTTCCAACATTCACAACGACAAGCTAAAAATACCCAAGACACTTAGGGCGTACAGTCACAACAGAAGAGCCAAATTTTCTCATGTCCTAAGTGCGAAAATTATGGAAAATACCATCAGGGACAATGTCTTCGAAACTTAGGAGTATGTTTCCATTGTGGCCAGACAGGTCACTATGCAAAGATTTGCCCAAAGCTCGTCACCCAAGTATCGACTGCTCAGACCACCCAGCCTACCAATAACAAGGTTATCCAGCAGTAGAAAGGACGAGTGTTTGCTATTACACGTCAAGAGGCAAAGAACCAAGATACAGTTGTTACAGGTATATTACCCATCCTCGGGTATTATACCTTCACTTTATTTGATTCGGGCTCTAGTCATTCATTCATCTCTACAACATTTGTAAAACATGCTCAACTAACATCAAAGCCCTTAGGCTACATTATATCCGTAGCTACTCTTGTCGGAGTATCTATGCTAGCCAGCTCAGTGGTGGAAAACTGCGAGTTATCAGCATCATGACATAAACTAAAGGCGACTCTTATCATCCTAGACATAAGTGATTTTGATATAATACTAGGTATAGACTGGTTAACAGCAAACTATGCAAGCATAGATTGCCATAATAAAGAGGTCATATTCACCTTTCCAACAGGAACCAAATTTAAATTTAAGAGTTCTAATATACAATCAGCCCCAAGAATAATTTCAGCCTTAAAAACTAAGCATTTGCTCAACCATGGGGCTTGGGCATATCTAGTATTACGAAACCAAAAGGATGAAATTAAAGTCATTCCTGTAATAAGAGAGTTTGAAAATGTATTCCCAGAAGAGCTTCCGGGTATACCATCTAGTCGAGAAATAGAATTCTGTATAGACCTAATTTCCGGAGCTGAACTAATATTTAAAGCACCATATAGAATGACACCTGCGGAGTTAAAAGAACTCAAAATAAAATTACAAGAATTGTTAGATAGAGAATTTATACGTCCTAGCGTGTCTCCATGGGGAGCACCTGTCTTATTTGTTTAGAAAAAAGATGGATCAATGCATTTATGTATAGATTATCGGGAGTTAAATAAGTTGACAATAAAGAATAAATATTCACTCCCACGCATTGATGACCTATTTGATCAATTACAAGGAGCCTCAGTATTCTCCAAAATAGACTTACGATCTGGATATCATCAACTACGAATCAATGAGTCTAATATACCCAAGATTGCTTTTCGAACAAGATATGGGCATTATGAATTCGTTGTGATGCCTTTTGGATTAATTAATGCCCCAACAGTCTTCATGGACTTGATAAATAGAATTTTTAAGGCCTATCTTAATAACTTCGTGATCGTATTCATATATGATATTATGGACTATTCTGAGTCTGAAGCAGAACATGAAAAACATCTTAGGGACATCCTTTCCATATTAAGAAATAAAAAGTCTTATGCCAAATTCTCCAAGTGCGAGTTTTAGGCACGACAAGTTGCTTACCTAGGGCATATTGTAAAACAAGAAGGAATCTTAATATATCTTGCTAAGATTGAAACAGTTAGCAAGTGGCCTCACCCAACAACAATCAGTGAGGTGGGAAGCTTTCGTGGATTGGCAGGATATCGTAGACGATTTGCGAAGAATTTCTCAAGTATAGCATTACCCTTTACTAACCTCACCAAGAAGAATAATCCTTTTGTCTGGAACCAAGCATGTAAACAAAGCTTCTAGGAACTAAAAGAAAGATTGACTATAGCCCCTATTCTCACTATACCTGACGGATCAGGGGGTTTAACTGTCTACTGTGACGCATCAAAGAAGGGGCTTGGTTTTGTCTTGATGCAGCACGACAAGGTAATAGCATATGCTGTAAGACAACTTAAACCTTATGAACAAAACTATCATATTCATGACTTGGAGTTAGTCATCGTACTCTTTGCTTTAAAGATATAGAGACATTACTTATATGAAGAAAAGATCCAAATCTATACATATCATAAAAGCCTTAAGTACGTCTTTACCCAAAAGGAGTTAAATATGAGGCGACAAAGATGGCTAGAATTGGTCAAAGACTACGGTTGTGAGATCCTCTATCATCCAGGAAAAGCTAACATTGTAGCTGATGCTCTTAGTCGAAAGTCAGCTCACACGACAGCTCTAAGTACCATCTCCAAACACATAACGGATGACCTGGAAAGAGTTAAGATCTCACTAATATCAGAAACCATCACAACTCAAATAGCATAGCTAACTGCAAGTTCTACTTTAAGGAGAAACCAGTGAATTCTCTACAGCCCCAAACTCTACATTCCTCTACCGTGGACATCTATGTGTATCGTGATGAAGAAATCAAGAAAGAACTACTGAAGAAAGCTCACGAACCATGCTTTTCAATACATCCTGGGAGTACCAAGATGTACCGAGACTTGAAAGCACATTACTGGTGGTGTAACATGAAAAAGGATATTGCTGACTATGTAAGTAAATGCTTGGTTTGTCAACAGGTGAAAGCTCTAAGGCAACGACCACAAGGACTCCTCTAGCCTCTGAATGTTCCAGAGAGGAAATGAGAGCATATTTTCATGGATTTCATCTCAGGACTCTCAAGAACTATTAAAGGCCACAACATGATTTGGGTGATTGTGGATTGACTCACCAAGTCGGTCCATTTCTTACCCTGCAAGGCCACTCATACTATAGAAGCACTAGCTCAAATGTACTTAAAGGAGATTATCTGATTGCATGGAGTCCCAGTATCAATTGTTTCAGACCGAGACCCTCGTTTTGTATCCAAGTTCTGGAAGAGTTTGTAGAAAGCAATAGGCACCCAACTAAATTTCATTACAGCCTTCCATCCACAAATTGATGGCCAGACAAAACGAGTTAATCAGTATCTAGAAGACATGTTGAGGGCATGCACTTTGGATTTTACAGGAGTGTGGGATTCGCAACTGCATCTTATAGAGTTTGCCTGTAATAATCGTCATTAGGCGACAATTGGTATGACTCCCTTTGAAGCCTTATATGGAAAAAAGTGCAGATCCCCGATACACTGGGATGAAGTAGGGGAACGGATGCTATAGGACCTAAATTAGTGCAGCAAACAACGGAGACAATTAAGTTCATTCGGGAAAGAATACGAACAACTCAAAGTAGACAAAAGAGTTATGTTGATAACCGTCGGAAAGAGTTGGAATTCAAAGTAGGAGATCACATATTTCTAAAGGTAGCACCAATAAAAAGTATTATGCGTTTCGGATGAAAAACAAACTTAGCCCTTGCTTTATTGGATCTTTTGAAATATTGGAGTGTGTTGGCCAAGTAGCTTATCAATTAGCATTACCACCAACCCTTTCTACAATACATAATATATTTTCATGTATAGATGCTTCAGAAATACGTATCTGACTTATCACATGTAGTAAACAATGAACCCTTACAAATAAGTGAAAAGTTGGAATATGAAGAGACTCCAATCTGCACCCTTGTAAGAGAAAAGAAGTCACTTGATAATCAGGAAATAAGTTTAGTGAAGGTTCTCTAGAGAAATCAGCAAGTAGAAGAAGCTACATGGGAACGAGAAGATGAAATGATGACCAAATACCTTATCTATTTAAGAACCAAGAAACTTTCGAGGATGAAAGTTCTTAAGGGGGGAAGAATGTAACAACTCAAGTTGTATACAAACATTATAGGAAATTAGATAATGAATGTTAATTAAGATTCAAGATTAAATCTAGATATTAGTAAACAAGTTCTAAGTTTAAGCCACTAGGTTTAAAATTTGGCCTATAAATCTTATTGGTCATTAAATAAATAATAAACATAATATTTATTTGAAAATTATGCAAATATCCAAGTAAAAAAATATCTAGAAAATAAAATAATGACAATATAAGAACATTTGAAGAAAATGGAAAATAATAATAATAATAATAATAAAAAAAATATGTAGAAGGTTTAAGATAACAATGATACATTTTTTAAAAAATAGATAAATATAAAAGAAGATAAATAAATAAATAAATAAATAAACAAATATATATATATATATGTATGTATGTATGTATGTATGTATATATATATATATATAAAGGAGAGGTCGGTTAAAACTTCCCTATAAGTGGCGTACTTTGTTAAAAAAAAAATTAAGAGCATTTCAAGACCAAACCATAAGGAATAATTAAGATTGTAGTTAAGGTAAGTAGTTTATCTCACTTCTAAGTGTTTTATGGTAGTGTACCTTTGATATGTTGTTTTATTATGTTCTTATTGTTATGTTGCATTATATGTTTAAAACACGTTTCTCTACAAGGGACCCCATGCATTATGTTTGTTTACGACCATGTTAAGATCAAGTTTTAATTAGGTATAAGTTATGCTTCCAGGACTGGCAGAGCATGTATAGTTGCACCCCTCTAGACCCAATCTTACGTTATGTTTATGGTAGGGACTAGCAGGGTATGTATGGTTGCACTCCTCTAGTCCAATCTAATGGTTGATGTTGGATGTGACTCTGACCCTACTGACTGCATGACCCACTAATCATCCGATGGGTTAGTTTTCGCTTAAGTCCTCATCTTCCTAGGGCAGAGAAACTTATGTTGGAAGCATAACCGACCACCCATGTTATTATAAGTTTATGTTTTGGGTCCCAATCACATGTTTTCATAACATGTTGCATGTGATTGTGCATTTGGTCACTACCTTAAGTGAGAACTACTTACTGGATATATTATATACTCATCCTATTTTACAAACTTTGTAGGTAGGGACATAGCGGTGACATGATTGGACGTCGCTCAAGTGGCCAACCATCAAACTCACTATTTTGGTCATATAGGTATTTTGTTTCACTACGTTAATGTTTAAGGATCCTGGTGTTTTGTAAAATAAACTTTTGTATAGTTTTGATACTTAATTCATAAAATTTTAGATGTGTTCTTTTGAAATTTTTACCAAAACGCATCCCATTATAGAAAATCTAAGTATGCATGTCATAGCGGTCAGACCTTATTATGTAAAGATCTGATTGTTACACTAAGCAATGAATATCTATTTATTATTATAATATTCATAATAAATTGTATATACAATTTGTAAGATGATAATATTGATAAAGTAATTAGTAAAATCTTAATCGCAAACAAATATATTAATCCAAATTTAAAATAGTAAAAAATTAATAAGATAATGAAGATATACTACAAATTAAAATCAAAATTGTCATATCGAAATTAAAGATTGATTATTTTTTAATATCTTTGAAATAGTTATATCAAATCAAATACGATAGTTATTAGCAAAATACAAAATTCAAATTGAGTAAAAAATCGCTCCCTTTATCTCTTAAATCCATTAGGTTGTAATCGAATAACAAACTCTTCCATTCATAGTGTATTCTATTCAAAATTGATACACGATATAACAATTACACTATTCGGAAATGATGATACTCGACCATACCAAGGGCAATTTAGGTATTATGAAAGTACCGATCATGTAAGTGGTATGAGTTTCCCAGCAATCTTAATATTTTCGATTTTTGACAAAAATCAAAAGGCACCCCCAAAATGGCCAAAATGCGCCATTTCTACCAATTTTCCTTCAAAGAAACACCCCGAAGATATCATCGGAATGGGATGGTATGATCTCGATTCCAGCATAGGCTTAATCGATGTGGGATTATGTAGTTGATTTTTCGATTCATAGTTTCCGTTGAATTAAGTTGTGGTTGCTATTTTATTTATTTATTTATTTTTAAAAAGGAGACTATGGTGGTTTAGAATTGTCGATTTTCTATTATGAGGTTGAAACTTCATGGTGATTATACTTTCTGATGCTTGGAAAATTTGAATTTTGACATTTTATTCATAATTTTTTTAAAATTATAATGTGAGAGGTAGTTGCATTTGAATGTCGAGTGAATACAACTTAAAAAAATTTTACAAAAGAGAAAACAAAGATGGAAAAAATTTTTCCAGTGGGGAATCCAATCTTTGCGTAATCCCCGTTCCGTTCCCTTAGGACGTTTTGATGGAGAATGGAATAAGGGTGGAACGGGAAGCATTTAAAAATTAAAAATTAAAAATTAATTAATTAATTAATTAATTAAAAAAATCAAATTGGCTATTTTTACAATTGTAAAACCTTTTTAATCAGCCATTTCTAAATTCAGTGGCCCGCCCCTTGCCTTTCAGGGGAGCATGAGAAAAGAAATTTACTAGGGCCACAACGATTAACATTGTAGAAGAAGAAGCAGCAGAGGCGGCGGCGGCGGCGCCGGTAGTTGCAGTAGAACCAAAGGAGATCATGGAGAAGGCAGAGGTGGAGCGAAAGGTAGAGGAATCTGTGGAAGAAGATGATCAGGTGGTCAATCCTTGGCAAGTTTCGGCTAAAGATGGAGGTAAAATCGACTATGACAAGCTAATTGACAAATTCGGATGCCAGAGGCTCCAGCAGTCTCTCGTCGACCGAGTCCAGCGGCTAACTTCTCGTCCTCCCCATGTCTTCCTCCGCCGTGGTGTCTTTTTTGCCCATCGGTTTATTTCTCTCTCTCTCTCGAAACTCCCTTTTTGCAGTTCCATAATTGCGGTGATTTGTACTTGACTTTGTTTGATTCTCTCAGGGATTTTGAAGAAATTTTGAATGCGTATGAGAGAGGAGAGAAGTTCTACTTGTATACTGGAAGAGGACCTTCTTCTGAAGCATTGCATTTGGGGCATCTGGTTCCTTTTATGTTTACCAAGTGTGTTTCAGTTTCTTCTTATATTGAATGTCTTGGCCTTTACATATTTATTTCAAGTAATTGAATTGCCAATGCTGTCTATTTCATGGGGAAATTAACTGGAAAATTGTAATAGGTTGAATTATGCTATGAATTTTGTACCCCTTTTTGAAACTGACATGAAAATCTATTTGAGTTCTATGTGGCATTTCACGTTTCTCAATTGATTATGCTTTAATTGAGTTTATGGGTTAGTCGGTACCTTTTGTTTTTTTTCTCACTATCTGAATATAGGTATTGGATGCTTCTGTAGATATTTGCAAGATGCATTTAAGGTGCCCCTTGTAATACAACTCACCGATGATGAGAAGTGTATGTGGAAAAATCTTTCTGTGGAAGAGAGCCAGAGACTTGCTCGTGAGAATGCGAAAGACATCATTGCTTGTGGTTTTGATATCTCGAAAACCTTTATCTTCTCAGATTTTGATTACGTAGGGGGGTGAGATTGAATCTAACAGTCATTTGGTTGGAACTGGTGGATTTTCTGAATGTTTTATATCAAGATTCTGGAGTTTTTAGTTTTGCAAATCTAAATTCGTTGTTGTGTTGATTATAAAAGAACCTAGTTCCTAACTTGGTTTATTTTGGGATTTATTTCACAGTGCTTTCTATAAAAACATGGTGAAAGTTGCCAAATGTGTTACATACAATAAGGTACTCACGTATAATCTAATTATTTCAAATATTTTTAATTTTCAAGATTTCTTTATTAATATTATTATTATGTTGCTTATTTTGATGCGTTGGTCTTGCAAGGTTGTGGGTATTTTTGGGTTTACGGGTGAAGATCATATTGGAAAAGTTAGTTTTCCACCAGTGCAGGTATGGCTCACAACTTTTATCTGGAATAATAAATAATTCTTATTGAAATTTGTTTTGTGTTATCACATCAATTTTCTATCAGATTGGGCCATATCCTCTCCAATATATGATTCTAATTTGTCACATGGATTTTGATATATTCTTTCATAAGAATTATGTTAGGAACCAAGGTAGTATGGGATGCCTTTGTCCCACATTGGTTAGAATGGGATGACCAATGTGGTACTTAAGTGGCTTGGCTCTCCCACCCTAATAGCTAGCTTTTGGGGTGTGGTTCTCCAAGGTGCTTAAGTACCTAACAATGGTATCAGAGCCGGTTGTTGACGTTCCGGAGTGGAACCGGTGGAGGGTTCTGACTGGATGTGGCAGAGTGAAGTACTGCCGGAGCAGCCGCTAGGACGTCGGCTTTCCGGGGATGAGGTATTGTTAGGAACCAAGGTAGTATGNAATTATTGATGTTCCAGAGTGGAATCGAGGAGGGTTCTGACCGGGGTGCCCGAGTGAAGTACCGTCGGAGTAGGGCTAGGACGTCGGCTTTCCGGGGATGAGGTATTGTTAGGAACCAAGGTAGTATGGGATGCATTTGTCCCACATTGTGGTTAGAATGAGATGACCAATGTGGTACTTAAGTGGCATGGCTCTCCCACCCCAATAGCTAGCTTTTGGGGTGTGGTTCTCCAAGGTGCTTAAGTACCTAACAAATTAATTCATGATATTTGTACATACAATAGATGCTTTTTTTATATTTAGGATTTTGATAGAAAGAATATATCATCAACTTCTCAAAAATGCAACTTACTTTTCTTGTTCCCAAAAACTCCAATTTTATGAAAATCAAACTTCAGGTTCGTCAGTCTCTCTTCTTAAGAAGAAACAACTTGGTATTGCAAAACTACAAGGCACAAATATTAGCCGATTGACATCTTCTCTTAAGGGGAAAAGGAAATTGTGAGAACTATTCCAATTAGCATAGATTATAAGTATAATACAAAATTCCTGTTGAAGAACTAATTGAATTACATTAAAGCTGAATGGACTGGAACCTTATCTCTCACTCTTTATACCATAAATCACACAAACCACATCACTCTTTATATTATAAAATCAAAAAAAGTACAACCCCAGACCTTATCTAGTAGACCCCCTATAATTAGGAAATATGAAAGCAGAAACAATAGGAAGAATAGGAAGGGGGCACAAATGTAAATGAGGAAGTAGAGGGGAATAAAAGTAGTTAGAAAGGATGAATAATGTGGGGATCACACGAGAGGAATTTGTTACCAAATTTAGTATAAAGCAAGAGGAGGGGAGTGAGGTAGAATATAGAGAAGATTTTAATTTGAAAATAGCTTGCGAGCTTGTAAGGAGGAAGTCTCGACTTCCTAGGCCAATTTCGAGCCAAAACAGTAAATATATAATCGAGTTCTATCATTATCACAATAAATCACACAAACCTTATCACTTTTTGTTTATCTTCATGATTATTTTCTCCCTCTAGCATAATTATAATAGCATCTGTAGGGAAGAGAATAACAATACAGTTACGTGGAAATTCTAGTACAGGGAGAAAAACCACGATATAAAGACTTTTTCTTATTCTTTTTAATCTGATACACTGAATACATAGGGACACACTGTATAAATAGACAGTAAGAAACGTTAGGGGTCTACACAATTACATAAACGCCCCTAGGTTAATAACCCTATTTTCAACACTCCCCCTCAAGTTGGAGCATAAATATCGACAAGGCTCAACTTGCTTACACAATAATCAAAGCTTTGTCTTAGTAACCCTTTTGTAAGAACATTAGCAACTTGTTAATTTGAAGGAATATAAGGGATGCATATGTTTCCACTGTCCAACCTCTCCTTAATGAAATGTCTGTCTATCTCTACGTGTTTAGTTCTGTCATGCTGAACCGGGTTATTTGCAATACTGATGGCAGCTTTATTGTCACAAAACAATTTCATTGGAAGCTCTTTATCTCGCTGGAGATCTGATCACACTTTCTTCAACCAAATTTCTTCACAAATCCCCAGACTCATGACCCTATACTCAGCCTCAACACTACTTCTAGCAACAACTCCTTGTTTCTTACTTCTTCAGGTGATTAGATTATCCCAGAAAAACGTACAGTACTCATACGTCGATTTTCTATCAACAACAGACCCTGCCCAGTCAGAATCAGTGTAGGCTTCAACAGATTGTTTATTATTCTTTCTGAACATTAGACCTTTGCCAGGAGTTCCTTTCAGGTACCGACGGATACGTTCAATTGCTGTCATATGATCCTCACATGGAGCTTGCATAAACTGACTAACAACACCTACTGAATACGAAATATCTGGTCTTGTGTGAGACAAGTAGATCAACATCCCAACCAACCGTTGATACCTTTCTTTATTAACAGGAATTCTATCATTCTTATCACTGAGCTTCGCATTGTACTCTATTGGTGTGTCAACAGGTTTACACCCAGTCATGCCTGTTTCCTTTAGTAAGTCCAGAGTATATTTTCGTTGAGAGACTGATATACCTTCTTTTGAGCGAGCCACTTCCATTCCCAAAAAGTATCTTAGCTTCCCGAGGTCTTTAATTTCAAATTCTCGGGCCATCTCTGTTTTGAGCCTCATGATCTCTGCATCATCATCCCTAGATAAAACAATGTCATCAACGTAGACAATAAGAACAACTATCTTTCCTGATGTCGATCTTTTTATAAAAAGAGTGTGATCAGAATGCACTTGAACATACCCCAGTGTTTTCACAAAAGTTGTGAACCTGTCAAACCAGGCCCCTGGAGACTGTTTCAATCCGTATAACGACTTCTTCAATTTACACACCTTGTTTTTGAATTGACTCTCGAACCTAGGAGGGGGACTCATATAGACTTCCTCTTCAAGTTCCCCATTCAGAAGAACATTTTTAACATCAAGTTGGTGTAGGGACCAATCTTTATTTACCGCAACTGACAAGAGCACTCGAATAGTGTTAAGTTTAGCCACAGGAGAAAAAGTTTTAGAATAATCTACTCCATAAGTCTGAATAAAGCCTCTTGCAACGAGTCTAGCCTTGTACCGGTCAATCGTCCCATCTGACTTGTATTTTATAGTAAACACCCATTTACATTCAACTGTTTTGTGCCCTTCAGGCAAAGCCACTTGTTCCCAACTTCCATTCTTCTCGAGAGCTCTCATTTCTTTCATAATAGCAGATCGCCATTCTGGTTTTTTCATTGCAACACTTATGTCATTTGGAACCACCTCAGTGTCCAAACTAGTAGTGAGTGCTTTGAACTCGGATGCCAGATTACTATACGTCATGTAACAATGCATAGGGTATTTAGTACATGAACGAGTGTCTTTCCTCAGAGCTATAGGAAGATCAAGCGATGCAGCACGTTCTTTCAACTCTCCAGGCTCCTCACCATGATCGACTATCTGTGTATCAGAAACTTCAGTAGTATCCTCCACATCATCATTAGCAAGAATCATTTCATTCTCTGCAGTTTCTCCTTCTGTCACTCTTTCAGTATTACTGCTTCCTTCTCCCTTGTCTTGCCTACATTCATCAGTCTCCATACATACATCAACATCATTAATTTTAGGAATATACGTACCTGGATCTGATGGCGGGTTTGACTCATGCACTGGAGCTGACAGTTCTGGTTCGACAGGTGACACTGCTTCCTTCCTGAGATTCTTCCTATAGTAAGTTCTCCAAGGAACTTGGTTGGTAGGAAGGACCAGACTGTCATGCTCAGAACTAGGTTTAGACAAGGTTTGAATGGAAGTTGACTCTAAGGGAATAGCATAAGATGATTAGTTAGTCTCTTCATTCATGTTCTCCCCCTGAAGATGACTAACAGGGAAAAACGGCTGATCCTTGAGGAAGGTGACATCCATGGAGACATAGTACTTACGAGATGACGGGTGATAGCACTTATATCCACGTTGATGGAGTGGATATCCAACAAATACACACTTCTGAGCACGAGGAGTAAATTTTATGCAGTTTGGACCATGGGAGTGAACAAAGGCAACATAACCAAAGACTCGAGGAGGAACATTGGAGAATTAACCGAGTGGTTGGGAAGGACTCTTTAAACAGTTCTAAAGGAGTATGAAGATGAAGAATACGAGAGGACATCCGATTAATGAGATGGGCAACAATGAGAACTGCATCCCCCCACAGGTATGACGGAAGAGTGGCAGATAACATAAGAGACTGGGCTACTTCAACCAGATGACGATTTTTCCGCTCTCCATTTTGTTGCGCAATGTACGCACACGAGCTCTGGTGGACAATACCCTTAGAAACAAGGAAATCCCTGAAGGAGGCATTGAAGAATTCTCGCCCATTATCACTTCGTAAAATTCCAATCTTTGTTTTGATCTGAGTTTTGACAGTTGAATAAAATTGTTGGAAAATAGATGACACCTCAGATTTTTCAGTGAAGAGGAAGACCCAGGTAAGGTAGGTGTGATCGTCTATAAATGTGACAAACCACCGTTTTCCAGTGGAAGTGGTAACCGGCGAGGGGCCCCATAGATCACTATGAACAAGGGAAAAAGGACTCGAGGGTTTGTAAGACTGGGACCGGAAAGAAACACGACTTTGCTTGGCACGAATACACACATCACAATTTAAAGAAGAAGTATTAACATTGTGAAATAAATGCAGAAACAAATACCCTGTAATTTTACTGATAGACAACAGGGTTATAAGTGATTTTAGGCACATGTAAAGTATCACGCAAAATTAAACCGTCAAATGGGGAGATATGACCTTTTCCCGCAACAGGAGCAAAAGACCCGTCTGCAATGTGAATACGCTCATTTCCAGCACTTGGGTTGTATGACATAAACAATTCTAAAGAACTCGTAAGATGATCTGTGGCCCCTGAGTCCACAATCCATAGTTTTTACCATTCATACTAATAAGGCCAAACGAAAGGAAATTACATGACTGTGCAATAGCACTCACCCCAATCGTACTCAAGTTGTTCTTACTATCAACGGAAGACTGTTTCTGAGTCTGTTCATTTGCTGAGTCACTTACCAGGGCACGACCAGTATTAGATTTGTCATGAGACTGTCGTCGCCTATTGTTTGGAGGTTTCCCGTGCAATTTCCAACACTGGTCCTTTGTGTGCCAGAGCTTCTTACAATGTTCACACACAGGTGGGGTTTTTTATCGCCATCAGCACTGGACGACTTTGCGACGAAGGCGACTGCATCAGTTGTAGGAATGGGATTATTTATGGCACACAATCGATCCTCTTCCAGCCGTATTTCAGAGCAAGAGAGATTCCATAGATACACTATGAAGGGAAAAAGGACTCGAGGGTTTGTAAGACTGGGACCGGAAAGAAACACGACTTTGCTTGGCACGAATACACACATCACAATTTAAAAGAAGAAGTATTAACATTGTGAAATAAATGCAGAAACAATACTTCATATATTAAAAATTTGGATGTCCTAAACGGAAATGCCACAACATAAAGTCATATTCAAAAACGAAAAATTTAACGACATAAACCTAGTTTGATGATCTCTCTAGTGGAAGCTTCTTCAGAAGGAAGTAGAGTCCCTTATCGTGCCGGGTAGTTGCCAATCGTCATCCGATTTCAGATCCTGCAAACACGGAATCCGGTGAGAAAATTGCCTTACACTTCAAATCCCCTGTAATTTTACTGATAGACAACAGGGTTATAAGTGATTTTAGGCACATGTAAAGTATCACGCAAAATTAAACCGTCAAATGGGGAGATATGACCTTTTCCCGCAACAGGAGCAAAAGACCCGTCTGCAATTGAATACGCTCATTTCCAGCACTTGGGTTGTATGACATAAAACATTCTAAAGAACTCGTAAGATGATCTGTGGCCCCTGAGTCCACAATCCATAGTTTTTATCCATTCATACTAATAAGGCCAAACGAAAGGAAATTACATGACTGTGGCAATAGCACTCACCCCAATCGTACTCAAGTTGTTCTTACTATCAACGGAAGACTGTTTCTGAGTCTGTTCATTTGCTGAGTCACTTACCAGGGCACGACCAGTATTAGATTTGTCATGAGACTGTCGTCGCCTATTGTTTGGAGGTTTCCCGTGCAATTTCCAACACTGGTCCTTTGTGTGCCAGAGCTTCTTACAATGTTCACACACAGGTGGGTTTTTTATCGCCATCAGCACTGGACGACTTTGCGACGAAGGCGATGCATCAGTTGTAGGAATGGGATTATTTATGGCCACAATCGATCCTCTTCCAGCCGTATTTCAGAGCAGACTTCTTTGAGTGAAGGAGTCGGGCACTGGCCCAATATCTGACTACGGGCACAATCAAATTTAGGTTTTAATCCAGCCAAGAACACGTAAACACGGTCTGCTCTTTCGATTTTCAAGTATTGGGCCCCATCTTGTGCACAGTTGCAGACAATTCTCTCGACAAGTCCATCTCTTGCACAACATTGATAGTTTGTTAAAATAAGAAGTAACATCCATGGATCCTTATTTGCATTCATGGACCTGTTTGTGGAGCGTATATAGTCGAGAGGCATTCTGTCTTTTTGAGTATAAATCTTGCGCTGCTTCCAGATATCCTTGGCGGTTGCCAGACATATAGTAGTGGTTGTTTTCCTATTTGAGGTTCCATACTATTCACCAAAACAGAACGTAACAGCGAGTCTTCTCCTTTCTAGATTCATTCTTGTGGATTGTGTGGAGCTGGCTTTGGAATTTCCCCTGTCAAGTACCCAAATTTGTGACGCTCTTTCCAAGGCCATTCGGATTGATTGGGACCAGGAGAAATAATTCTGGCCATTAATTTTTCCCTACAAAATTTGTAGAATTGCCCATCGAACCAGATAAATAAGAAATATTTGGCAAAACAGGGAACGAGTTTACCAGATTCTCTGAATAAACTGGTTGAACCGAGATGGGGATTTGCGCCAAAACATCGTATCCAAATATGAAATCTATTGTTGCAGATAAGCCAACCGTTGTCTTAAATCGTCTGGGTAATGGGTCGAACTACAAGCGTTGGAAATGGGGCTGCCACTGTCGGCTGGAAGGAGGTTGC